>NW_023494737.1:75000-99879 GCF_013368585.1 Megalops cyprinoides | reverse complement strand
CAACATTGCTCAGCATTCAATTTAAAGGAGAATGCCTGAAAAGGTTTTTGGAGTCACTCAGAGCCCAAAAACTCTGTTCTCAGCTTTGAACAACACTCAGCATTCAGATTTCAGTAGACTGTCAGAAACACAATTTTCACACTCTCCAAGCCCAAAAACTCTGTTCCCAGCTTTGAACTACACACAGCATTCATTTTCCAGAAGTGCATCAGAAACGCCGTTTTCGAGACTTTCACAACGCAAAAACGCGATTCCCGGGTTTTAACATCATTCAGCATGCAGTTTCAATGATATTGCGAGAAACCCTGTTTTCGACACTTTCAGAGCGCAAAAACGCGATTCCTGGGTTTTAACATCATTCAACGTGCAGTTTCAACTATATTGCCAGAAACACGGTTTTCAACACTTTCAGAGCGCAAAAACACGATTCCCACGTTTTCAACATTGCTCAGCATTCAATTTAAAGGAGAATGCCTGAAAAGGTTTTTGGAGTCACTCAGAGCCCAAAAACTCTGTTCTCAGCTTTGAACAACACTCAGCATTCAGATTTCAGTAGACTGTCAGAAACACAATTTTCACACTCTCCAAGCCCAAAAACTCTGTTCCCAGCTTTGAACAACACACAGCACTCATTTTCCAGAAGTGCATCAGAAACGCTGTTTTCGACACTTTCAGAGCGCAAAAACGCGATTCCTGGGTTTTAACATCATTCAGCGTGCAGTTTCAATGATATTGCGAGAAACCCTGTTTTCGACACTTTCAGAGCGCAAAAACGCGATTCCTGGGTTTTAACATCATTCAACGTGCAGTTTCATCTATATTGCCAGAAACACGGTTTTCAACACTTTCAGAGCGCAGAAACACGATTCCCACGTTTTCAACATCGCTCAGCATTCAATTTAAAGGAGAATGCCTGGAAAGGTTTTTGGAGTCACTCAGAGCCCAAAAACTCTGTTCTCAGCTTTGAACAACACTCAGCATTCAGATTTCAGTAGACTGTCAGAAACACAATTTTCACCCTCTCCAAGCCCAAAAACTCTGTTCCCAGCTTTGAACAACACACAGCACTCATTTTCCAGAAGTGCATCAGAAACGCTGTTTTCGACACTTTCAGAGCGCAAAAACGCGATTCCTGGGTTTTAACATCATTCAACGTGCATTTTCAACTATATTGCCAGAAACACGGTTTTCAACACTTTCAGAGCGCAAAAACACGATTCCCACGTTTTCAACATCGCTCAGCATTCAATTTAAAGGAGAATGCCTGAAAAGGTTTTTGGAGTCACTCAGAGCCCAAAAACTCTGTTCTCAGCTTTGAACAACACTCAGCATTCAGATTTCAGTAGACTGCCAGAAACACAATTTTCACACTCTCCAAGCCCAAAAATTCTGTTCCCAGCTTTGAACAACACACAGCATTCATTTTCCAGAAGTGCATCAGAAACGCCGTTTTCGACACTTTCACAACGCAAAAACGCGATTCCCGGGTTTTAACATCATTCAGCATGCAGTTTCAATGATATTGCGAGAAACCCTGTTTTCGACACTTTCAGAGCGCAAAAACGCGATTCCTGGGTTTTAACATCATTCAACGTGCAGTTTCAACTATATTGCCAGAAACACGGTTTTCAACACTTTCAGAGCGCAAAAACACGATTCCCACGTTTTCAACATCGCTCAGCATTCAATTTAAAGGAGAATGCCTGGAAAGGTTTTTGGAGTCACTCAGAGCCCAAAAACTCTGTTCTCAGCTTTGAACAATACTCAGCATTCAGATTTCAGTAGACTGTCAGAAACACAATTTTCACACTCTCTAAGCCCAAAAACTCTGTTCCCAGCTTTGAACAAGACACAGCACTCATTTTCCAGAAGTGCATCAGAAAAGCTGTTTGACACTTTCACAACGCAAAAACGCGATTCCCGGGTTTTAACTTCATTCAGCGTGCAGTTTCAATGATATTGCGAGAAACCCTGTTTTCGACACTTTCAGAGCGCAAAAACGCGATTCCTGGGTTTTAACATCATTCAACGTGCAGTTTCATCTATATTGCCAGAAACACGGTTTTCAACACTTTCAGAGCGCAGAAACACGATTCCCACGTTTTCAACATCGCTCAGCATTCAATTTAAAGGAGAATGCCTGGAAAGGTTTTTGGAGTCACTCAGAGCCCAAAAACTCTGTTCTCAGCTTTGAACAACACTCAGCATTCAGATTTCAGTAGACTGTCAGAAACACAATTTTCACCCTCTCCAAGCCCAAAAACTCTGTTCCCAGCTTTGAACAACACACAGCACTCATTTTCCAGAAGTGCATCAGAAACGCTGTTTTCGACACTTTCAGAGCGCAAAAACGCGATTCCTGGGTTTTAACATCATTCAACGTGCATTTTCAACTATATTGCCAGAAACACGGTTTTCAACACTTTCAGAGCGCAAAAACACGATTCCCACGTTTTCAACATCGCTCAGCATTCAATTTAAAGGAGAATGCCTGAAAAGGTTTTTGGAGTCACTCAGAGCCCAAAAACTCTGTTCTCAGCTTTGAACAACACTCAGCATTCAGATTTCAGTAGACTGCCAGAAACACAATTTTCACACTCTCCAAGCCCAAAAATTCTGTTCCCAGCTTTGAACAACACACAGCATTCATTTTCCAGAAGTGCATCAGAAACGCCGTTTTCGACACTTTCACAACGCAAAAACGCGATTCCCGGGTTTTAACATCATTCAGCATGCAGTTTCAATGATATTGCGAGAAACCCTGTTTTCGACACTTTCAGAGCGCAAAAACGCGATTCCTGGGTTTTAACATCATTCAACGTGCAGTTTCAACTATATTGCCAGAAACACGGTTTTCAACACTTTCAGAGCGCAAAAACACGATTCCCACGTTTTCAACATCGCTCAGCATTCAATTTAAAGGAGAATGCCTGGAAAGGTTTTTGGAGTCACTCAGAGCCCAAAAACTCTGTTCTCAGCTTTGAACAATACTCAGCATTCAGATTTCAGTAGACTGTCAGAAACACAATTTTCACACTCTCTAAGCCCAAAAACTCTGTTCCCAGCTTTGAACAAGACACAGCACTCATTTTCCAGAAGTGCATCAGAAAAGCTGTTTGACACTTTCACAACGCAAAAACGCGATTCCCGGGTTTTAACTTCATTCAGCGTGCAGTTTCAATGATATTGCGAGAAACCCTGTTTTCGACACTTTCAGAGCGCAAAAACGCGATTCCTGGGTTTTAACATCATTCAACGTGCAGTTTCAACCATATTGCCAGAAACACGGTTTTCAACACTTTCAGAGCGCAAAAACACGATTCCCACGTTTTCAACATCGCTCAGCATTCAATTTAAAGGAGAATGCCTGAAAAGGTTTTTGGAGTCACTCAGAGCCCAAAAACTCTGTTCTCAGCTTTGAACAACACTCAGCATTCAGATTTCAGTAGACTGTCAGAAACACAATTTTCACCCTCTCCAAGCCCAAAAACTCTGTTCCCAGCTTTGAACAACACACAGCATTCATTTTCCAGAAGTGCATCAGAAACGCTGTTTTCGACACTTTCAGAGCACAAAAACGCGATTCCTGGGTTTTAACATCATTCAACGTGCAGTTTCAACTATATTGCCAGAAACACGGTTTTCAACACTTTCAGAGCGCAAAAACACGATTCCCACGTTTTCAACATCGCTCAGCATTCAATTTAAAGGAGAATGCCTGAAAAGGTTTTTGGAGTCACTCAGAACCCAAAAACTCTGTTCTCAGCTTTGAACAACACTCAGCATTCAGATTTCAGTAGACTGCCAGAAACACAATTTTCACACTCTCCAAGCCCAAAAACTCTGTTCCCAGCTTTGAACTACACACAGCATTCATTTTAAAGAAGTGCATCAGAAACGCCGTTTTCGAGACTTTCACAACGCAAAAACGCGATTCCCGGGTTTTAACATCATTCAGCGTGCAGTTTCAATGATATTGCGAAAAACCCTGTTTTCGACACTTTCAGAGCGCAAAAACGCGATTCCTGGGTTTTAACATCATTCAACGTGCAGTTTCAACTATATTGCCAGAAACACGGTTTTCAACACTTTCAGAGCGCAAAAACACGATTCCCACGTTTTCAACATCGCTCAGCATTCAATTTAAAGGAGAATGCCTGGAAAGGTTTTTGGAGTCACTCAGAGCCCAAAAACTCTGTTCTCAGCTTTGAACAATACTCAGCATTCAGATTTCAGTAGACTGTCAGAAACACAATTTTCACACTCTCCAAGCCCAAAAACTCTGTTCCCAGCTTTGAACAAGACACAGCACTCATTTTCCAGAAGTGCATCAGAAAAGCTGTTTTCGACACTTTCACAACGCAAAAACGCGATTCCCGGGTTTTAACATCATTCAGCGTGCAGTTTCAATGATATTGCGAGAAACCCTGTTTTCGACACTTTCAGAGCGCAAAAACGCGATTCCTGGGTTTTAACATCATTCAACGTGCAGTTTCAACTATATTGCCAGAAACACGGTTTTCAACACTTTCAGAGCGCAAAAACACGATTCCCACGTTTTCAACATCGCTCAGCATTCAATTTAAAGGAGAATGCCTGAAAAGGTTTTTGGAGTCACTCAGAGCCCAAAAACTCTGTTCTCAGCTTTGAACAACACTCAGCATTCAGATTTCAGTAGACTGTCAGAAACACAATTTTCACACTCTCCAAGCCCAAAAACTCTGTTCCCAGCTTTGAACAACACACAGCATTCATTTTCCAGAAGTGCATCAGAAACGCTGTTTTCGACACTTTCAGAGCACAAAAACGCGATTCCTGGGTTTTAACATCATTCAACGTGCAGTTTCAACTATATTGCCAGAAACACGGTTTTCGACACTTTCAGAGCGCAAAAACGCGATTCCTGGGTTTTAACATCATTCAACGTGCAGTTTCAACTATATTGCCAGAAACACGGTTTTCAACACTTTCAGAGCGCAAAAACACGATTCCCACGTTTTCAACATCGCTCAGCATTCAATTTAAAGGAGAATGCCTGGAAAGGTTTTTGGAGTCACTCAGAGCCCAAAAACTCTGTTCTCAGCTTTGAACAATACTCAGCATTCAGATTTCAGTAGGCTGTCAGAAACACAATTTTCACACTCTCTAAGCCCAAAAACTCTGTTCCCAGCTTTGAACAAGACAAAGCACTCATTTTCCAGAAGTGCATCAGAAAAGCTGTTTGACACTTTCACAACGCAAAAACGCGATTCCCGGGTTTTAACTTCATTCAGCGTGCAGTTTCAATGATATTGCGAGAAACCCTGTTTTCGACACTTTCAGAGCGCAAAAACGCGATTCCTGGGTTTTAACATCATTCAACGTGCAGTTTCAACCATATTGCCAGAAACACGGTTTTCAACACTTTCAGAGCGCAAAAACACGATTCCCACGTTTTCAACATCGCTCAGCATTCAATTTAAAGGAGAATGCCTGAAAAGTTTTTTGGAGTCACTCAGAGCCCAAAAACTCTGTTCTCAGCTTTGAACAACACTCAGCATTCAGATTTCAGTAGACTGTCAGAAACACAATTTTCACACTCTCCAAGCCCAAAAACTCTGTTCCCAGCTTTGAACAACACACAGCATTCATTTTCCAGAAGTGCATCAGAAACGCTGTTTTCGACACTTTCAGAGCACAAAAACGCGATTCCTGGGTTTTAACATCATTCAACGTGCAGTTTCAACTATATTGCCAGAAACACGGTTTTCAACACTTTCAGAGCGCAAAAACACGATTCCCACGTTTTCAACATCGCTCAGCATTCAATTTAAAGGAGAATGCCTGAAAAGGTTGTGAAAGTCACTCAGAGCCCAAAAACTCTGTTCTCAGCTTTGAACAACACTCAGCATTCAGATTTCAGTAGACTGTCAGAAACACAATTTTCACCCTCTCCAAGCCCAAAAACTCTGTTCCCAGCTTTGAACAACACACAGCACTCATTTTCCAGAAGTGCATCAGGAACGCTGTTTTCGACACTTTCAGAGCGCAAAAACGCGATTCCTGGGTTTTAACATCTTTCAACGTGCATTGTCAACTATATTGCCAGAAACACGGTTTTCAACACTTTCAGAGCGCAAAAACACGATTCCCACGTTTTCAACATCGCTCAGCATTCAATTTAAAGGAGAATGCCTGAAAAGGTTTTTGGAGTCACTCAGAGCCCAAAAACTCTGTTCTCAGCTTTGAACAATACTCAGCATTCAGATTTCAGTAGACTGTCAGAAACACAATTTTCACACTCTCCAAGCCCAAAAACTCTGTTCCCAGCTTTGAACAACACACAGCACTCATTTTCCAGAAGTGCATCAGAAAAGCTGTTTTCGACACTTTCACAACGCAAAAACGCGATTCCCGGGTTTTAACATCATTCAGCGTGCAGTTTCAAAGATATTGCGAAAAACCCTGTTTTCGACACTTTCAGAGCGCAAAAACGCGATTCCCGGGTTTTAACATCATTCAGCGTGCAGTTTCAATGATATTGCGAGAAACCCTGTTTTCGACACTTTCAGAGCGCAAAAACGCGATTCCTGGGTTTTAACATCATTCAACGTGCAGTTTCAACTATATTGCCAGAAACACGGTTTTCAACACTTTCAGAGCGCAAAAACACGATTCCCACGTTTTCAACATCGCTCAGCATTCAATTTAAAGGAGAATGCCTGAAAAGGTTTTTGGAGTCACTCAGAGCCCAAAAACTCTTTTCTCAGCTTTGAACAACACTCAGCATTCAGATTTCAGTAGACTGCCAGAAACACAATTTTCACACTCTTCAAGCCCAAAAACTCTGTTCCCAGCTTTGAACAACACACAGAATTCATTTTAAAGAAGTGCATCAGAAACGCCGTTTTCGACACTTTCACAACGCAAAAACGCGATTCCCGGGTTTTAACATCATTCAGCGTGCAGTTTCAATGATATTGCGAGAAACCCTGTTTTCGACACTTTCAGAGCGCAAAAACGCGATTCCTGGGTTTTAACATCATTCAACGTGCAGTTTCAACTATATTGCCAGAAACACGGTTTTCAACACTTTCAGAGCGCAAAAACACGATTCCCACGTTTTCAACATCGCTCAGCATTCAATTTAAAGGAGAATGCCTGAAAAGGTTTTTGGAGTCACTCAGAGCCCAAAAACTCTGTTCTCAGCTTTGAACAACACTCAGCATTCAGATTTCAGTAGACTGTCAGAAACACAATTTTCACACTCTCCAAGCCCAAAAACTCTGTTCCCAGCTTTGAACAACACACAGCATTCATTTTCCAGAAGTGCATCAGAAACGCTGTTTTCGACACTTTCAGAGCACAAAAACGCGATTCCTGGGTTTTAACATCATTCAACGTGCAGTTTCAACTATATTGCCAGAAACACGGTTTTCGACACTTTCAGAGCGCAAAAACGCGATTCCTGGGTTTTAACATCATTCAACGTGCAGTTTCAACTATATTGCCAGAAACACGGTTTTCAACACTTTCAGAGCGCAAAAACACGATTCCCACGTTTTCAACATCGCTCAGCATTCAATTTAAAGGAGAATGCCTGGAAAGGTTTTTGGAGTCACTCAGAGCCCAAAAACTCTGTTCTCAGCTTTGAACAATACTCAGCATTCAGATTTCAGTAGGCTGTCAGAAACACAATTTTCACACTCTCTAAGCCCAAAAACTCTGTTCCCAGCTTTGAACAAGACAAAGCACTCATTTTCCAGAAGTGCATCAGAAAAGCTGTTTGACACTTTCACAACGCAAAAACGCGATTCCCGGGTTTTAACTTCATTCAGCGTGCAGTTTCAAAGATATTGCGAAAAACCCTGTTTTCGACACTTTCAGAGCGCAAAAACGCGATTCCCGGGTTTTAACATCATTCAGCGTGCAGTTTCAATGATATTGCGAGAAACCCTGTTTTCGACACTTTCAGAGCGCAAAAACGCGATTCCTGGGTTTTAACATCATTCAACGTGCAGTTTCAACTATATTGCCAGAAACACGGTTTTCAACACTTTCAGAGCGCAAAAACACGATTCCCACGTTTTCAACATCGCTCAGCATTCAATTTAAAGGAGAATGCCTGAAAAGGTTTTTGGAGTCACTCAGAGCCCAAAAACTCTGTTCTCAGCTTTGAACAACACTCAGCATTCAGATTTCAGTAGACTGCCAGAAACACAATTTTCACACTCTTCAAGCCCAAAAACTCTGTTCCCAGCTTTGAACAACACACAGAATTCATTTTAAAGAAGTGCATCAGAAACGCCGTTTTCGACACTTTCACAACGCAAAAACGCGATTCCCGGGTTTTAACATCATTCAGCGTGCAGTTTCAATGATATTGCGAGAAACCCTGTTTTCGACACTTTCAGAGCGCAAAAACGCGATTCCTGGGTTTTAACATCATTCAACGTGCAGTTTCAACTATATTGCCAGAAACACGGTTTTCAACACTTTCAGAGCGCAAAAACACGATTCCTGGGTTTTAACATCATTCAACGTGCAGTTTCATCTATATTGCCAGAAACACGGTTTTCAACACTTTCAGAGCGCAGAAACACGATTCCCACGTTTTCAACATCGCTCAGCATTCAATTTAAAGGAGAATGCCTGGAAAGGTTTTTGGAGTCACTCAGAGCCCAAAAACTCTGTTCTCAGCTTTGAACAACACTCAGCATTCAGATTTCAGTAGACTGTCAGAAACACAATTTTCACCCTCTCCAAGCCCAAAAACTCTGTTCCCAGCTTTGAACACACAGCACTCATTTTCCAGAAGTGCATCAGAAACGCTGTTTTCGACACTTTCAGAGCGCAAAAACGCGATTCCTGGGTTTTAACATCATTCAACGTGCATTTTCAACTATATTGCCAGAAACACGGTTTTCAACACTTTCAGAGCGCAAAAACACGATTCCCACGTTTTCAACATCGCTCAGCATTCAATTTAAAGGAGAATGCCTGAAAAGGTTTTTGGAGTCACTCAGAGCCCAAAAACTCTGTTCTCAGCTTTGAACAATACTCAGCATTCAGATTTCAGTAGACTGTCAGAAACACAATTTTCACACTCTCCAAGCCCAAAAACTCTGTTCCCAGCTTTGAACAAGACACAGCACTCATTTTCCAGAAGTGCATCAGAAAAGCTGTTTTCGACACTTTCACAACGCAAAAACGCGATTCCCGGGTTTTAACATCATTCAGCGTGCAGTTTCAATGATATTGCGAGAAACCCTGTTTTCGACACTTTCAGAGCGCAAAAACGCGATTCCTGGGTTTTAACATCATTCAACGTGCAGTTTCAACTATATTGCCAGAAACACGGTTTTCAACACTTTCAGAGCGCAAAAACACGATTCCCACGTTTTCAACATCGCTCAGCATTCAATTTAAAGGAGAATGCCTGAAAAGGTTTTTGGAGTCACTCAGAGCCCAAAAACTCTGTTCTCAGCTTTGAACAACACTCAGCATTCAGATTTCAGTAGACTGTCAGAAACACAATTTTCACACTCTCCAAGCCCAAAAACTCTGTTCCCAGCTTTGAACAACACACAGCATTCATTTTCCAGAAGTGCATCAGAAACGCTGTTTTCGACACTTTCAGAGCACAAAAACGCGATTCCTGGGTTTTAACATCATTCAACGTGCAGTTTCAACAATATTGCCAGAAACACGGTTTTCGACACTTTCAGAGCGCAAAAACGCGATTCCTGGGTTTTAACATCATTCAACGTGCAGTTTCAACTATATTGCCAGAAACACGGTTTTCAACACTTTCAGAGCGCAAAAACACGATTCCCACGTTTTCAACATCGCTCAGCATTCAATTTAAAGGAGAATGCCTGGAAAGGTTTTTGGAGTCACTCAGAGCCCAAAAACTCTGTTCTCAGCTTTGAACAATACTCAGCATTCAGATTTCAGTAGACTGTCAGAAACACAATTTTCACACTCTCTAAGCCCAAAAACTCTGTTCCCAGCTTTGAACAAGACAAAGCACTCATTTTCCAGAAGTGCATCAGAAAAGCTGTTTGACACTTTCACAACGCAAAAACGCAATTCCCGGGTTTTAACTTCATTCAGCGTGCAGTTTCAATGATATTGCGAGAAACCCTGTTTTCGACACTTTCAGAGCGCAAAAACGCGATTCCTGGGTTTTAACATCATTCAACGTGCAGTTTCAACCATATTGCCAGAAACACGGTTTTCAACACTTTCAGAGCGCAAAAACACGATTCCCACGTTTTCAACATCGCTCAGCATTCAATTTAAAGGAGAATGCCTGAAAAGGTTTTTGGAGTCACTCAGAGCCCAAAAACTCTGTTCTCAGCTTTGAACAACACTCAGCATTCAGATTTCAGTAGACTGTCAGAAACACAATTTTCACACTCTCCAAGCCCAAAAACTCTGTTCCCAGCTTTGAACAACACACAGCATTCATTTTCCAGAAGTGCATCAGAAACGCTGTTTTCGACACTTTCAGAGCACAAAAACGCGATTCCTGGGTTTTAACATCATTCAACGTGCAGTTTCAACTATATTGCCAGAAACACGGTTTTCAACACTTTCAGAGCGCAAAAACACGATTCCCACGTTTTCAACATCGCTCAGCATTCAATTTAAAGGAGAATGCCTGAAAAGGTTGTGATAGTCACTCAGAGCCCAAAAACTCTGTTCTCAGCTTTGAACAACACTCAGCATTCAGATTTCAGTAGACTGTCAGAAACACAATTTTCACCCTCTCCAAGCCCAAAAACTCTGTTCCCAGCTTTGAACAACACACAGCACTCATTTTCCAGAAGTGCATCAGGAACGCTGTTTTCGACACTTTCAGAGCGCAAAAACGCGATTCCTGGGTTTTAACATCTTTCAACGTGCATTTTCAACTATATTGCCAGAAACACGGTTTTCAACACTTTCAGAGCGCAAAAACACGATTCCCACGTTTTCAACATCGCTCAGCATTCAATTTAAAGGAGAATGCCTGAAAAGGTTTTTGGAGTCACTCAGAGCCCAAAAACTCTGTTCTCAGCTTTGAACAATACTCAGCATTCAGATTTCAGTAGACTGTCAGAAACACAATTTTCACACTCTCCAAGCCCAAAAACTCTGTTCCCAGCTTTGAACAACACACAGCACTCATTTTCCAGAAGTGCATCAGAAAAGCTGTTTTCGACACTTTCACAACGCAAAAACGCGATTCCCGGGTTTTAACATCATTCAGCGTGCAGTTTCAAAGATATTGCGAAAAACCCTGTTTTCGACACTTTCAGAGCGCAAAAACGCGATTCCTGGGTTTTAACATCATTCAACGTGCAGTTTCAACTATATTGCCAGAAACACGGTTTTCAACACTTTCAGAGCGCAAAAACACGATTCCCACGTTTTCAACATCGCTCAGCATTCAATTTAAAGGAGAATGCCTGAAAAGGTTTTTGGAGTCACTCAAAGCCCAAAAACTCTGTTCTCAGCTTTGAACAACACACAGCATTCATTTTAAAGAAGTGCATCAAAAACGCCGTTTTCGACACTTTCACAACGCAAAAACGCGATTCCCGGGTTTTAACATCATTCAGCGTGCAGTTTCAATGATATTGCGAGAAACCCTGTTTTCGACACTTTCAGAGCGCAAAAACGCGATTCCTGGGTTTTAACATCATTCAACGTGCAGTTTCAACTATATTGCCAGAAACACGGTTTTCAACACTTTCAGAGCGCAAAAACACGATTCCCACGTTTTCAACATCGCTCAGCATTCAATTTAAAGGAGAATGCCTGAAAAGGTTTTTGGAGTCACTCAGAGCCCAAAAACTCTGTTCTCAGCTTTGAACAACACTCAGCATTCAGATTTCAGTAGACTGCCAGAAACACAATTTTCACACTCTTCAAGCCCAAAAACTCTGTTCCCAGCTTTGAACAACACACAGCATTCATTTTAAAGAAGTGCATCAGAAACGCCGTTTTCGACACTTTCACAACGCAAAAACGCGATTCCCGGGTTTTAACATCATTCAGCGTGCAGTTTCAATGATATTGCGAGAAACCCTGTTTTCGACACTTTCAGAGCGCAAAAACGCGATTCCTGGGTTTTAACATCATTCAACGTGCAGTTTCATCTATATTGCCAGAAACACGGTTTTCAACACTTTCAGAGCGCAAAAACACGATTCCTGGGTTTTAACATCATTCAACGTGCAGTTTCATCTATATTGCCAGAAACACGGTTTTCAACACTTTCAGAGCGCAAAAACACGATTCCCACGTTTTCAACATCGCTCAGCATTCAATTTAAAGGAGAATGCCTGGAAAGGTTTTTGGAGTCACTCAGAGCCCAAAAACTCTGTTCTCAGCTTTGAACAACACTCAGCATTCAGATTTCAGTAGACTGTCAGAAACACAATTTTCACCCTCTCCAAGCCCAAAAACTCTGTTCCCAGCTTTGAACACACAGCACTCATTTTCCAGAAGTGCATCAGAAACGCTGTTTTCGACACTTTCAGAGCGCAAAAACGCGATTCCTGGGTTTTAACATCATTCAACGTGCATTTTCAACTATATTGCCAGAAACACGGTTTTCAACACTTTCAGAGCGCAAAAACACGATTCCCACGTTTTCAACATCGCTCAGCATTCAATTTAAAGGAGAATGCCTGAAAAGGTTTTTGGAGTCACTCAGAGCCCAAAAACTCTGTTCTCAGCTTTGAACAATACTCAGCATTCAGATTTCAGTAGACTGTCAGAAACACAATTTTCACACTCTCCAAGCCCAAAAACTCTGTTCCCAGCTTTGAACAAGACACAGCACTCATTTTCCAGAAGTGCATCAGAAAAGCTGTTTTCGACACTTTCACAACGCAAAAACGCGATTCCCGGGTTTTAACATCATTCAGCGTGCAGTTTCAATGATATTGCGAGAAACCCTGTTTTCGACACTTTCAGAGCGCAAAAACGCGATTCCTGGGTTTTAACATCATTCAACGTGCAGTTTCAACCATATTGCCAGAAACACGGTTTTCAACACTTTCAGAGCGCAAAAACACGATTCCCACGTTTTCAACATCGCTCAGCATTCAATTTAAAGGAGAATGCCTGAAAAGGTTTTTGGAGTCACTCAGAGCCCAAAAACTCTGTTCTCAGCTTTGAACAACACTCAGCATTCAGATTTCAGTAGACTGTCAGAAACACAATTTTCACACTCTCCAAGCCCAAAAACTCTGTTCCCAGCTTTGAACAACACTCAGCATTCAGATTTCAGTAGACTGCCAGAAACACAATTTTCACACTCTCCAAGCCCAAAAACTCTGTTCCCAGCTTTGAACAACACACAGCATTCAGATTTCAGTAGACTGTCAGAAACACAATTTTCACACTCTCCAAGCCCAAAAACTCTGTTCCCAGCTTTGAACAACACACAGCACTCATTTTCCAGAAGTGCATCAGAAACGCTGTTTTCGACACTTTCAGAGCACAAAAACGCGATTCCTGGGTTTTAACATCATTCAACGTGCAGTTTCAACTATATTGCCAGAAACACGGTTTTCAACACTTTCAGAGCGCAAAAACACGATTCCCACGTTTTCAACATCGCTCAGCATTCAATTTAAAGGAGAATGCCTGAAAAGGTTGTGAAAGTCACTCAGAGCCCAAAAACTCTGTTCTCAGCTTTGAACAACACTCAGCATTCAGATTTCAGTAGACTGCCAGAAACACAATTTTCACACTCTCCAAGCCCAAAAATTCTGTTCCCAGCTTTGAACAACACACAGCATTCATTTTCCAGAAGTGCATCAAAAACGCCGTTTTCGACACTTTCACAACGCAAAAACGCGATTCCCGGGTTTTAACATCATTCAGCGTGCAGTTTCAATGATATTGCGAGAAACCCTGTTTTCGACACTTTCAGAGCGCAAAAACGCGATTCCTGGGTTTTAACATCATTCAACGTGCAGTTTCAACTATATTGCCAGAAACACGGTTTTCAACACTTTCAGAGCGCAAAAACACGATTCCCACGTTTTCAACATCGCTCAGCATTCAATTTAAAGGAGAATGCCTGAAAAGGTTTTTGGAGTCACTCAGAGCCCAAAAACTCTGTTCTCAGCTTTGAACAACACTCAGCATTCAGATTTCAGTAGACTGCCAGAAACACAATTTTCACACTCTTCAAGCCCAAAAACTCTGTTCCCAGCTTTGAACAACACACAGCACTCATTTTAAAGAAGTGCATCAGAAACGCCGTTTTCGACACTTTCACAACGCAAAAACGCGATTCCCGGGTTTTAACATCATTCAGCGTGCAGTTTCAATGATATTGCGAGAAACCCTGTTTTCGACACTTTCAGAGCGCAAAAACGCGATTCCTGGGTTTTAACATCATTCAACGTGCAGTTTCATCTATATTGCCAGAAACACGGTTTTCAACACTTTCAGAGCGCAAAAACACGATTCCTGGGTTTTAACATCATTCAACGTGCAGTTTCATCTATATTGCCAGAAACACGGTTTTCAACACTTTCAGAGCGCAGAAACACGATTCCCACGTTTTCAACATCGCTCAGCATTCAATTTAAAGGAGAATGCCTGGAAAGGTTTTTGGAGTCACTCAGAGCCCAAAAACTCTGTTCTCAGCTTTGAACAACACTCAGCATTCAGATTTCAGTAGACTGTCAGAAACACAATTTTCACCCTCTCCAAGCCCAAAAACTCTGTTCCCAGCTTTGAACAACACACAGCATTCATTTTCGAGAAGTGCATCAGAAACGCTGTTTTCGACACTTTCACAACGCAAAAACGCGATTCCTGGGTTTTAACATCATTCAGCGTGCAGTTTCAATGATATTGCCAGAAAAACGGTTTTCAACACTTTCAGAGCGCAAAAACACGATTCCCACGTTTTCAACATCGCTCAGCATTCAATTTAAAGGAGAATGCCTGAAAAGGTTTTTGGAGTCACTCAGAGCCCAAAAACTCTGTTCTCAGCTTTGAACAACACTCAGCATTCAGATTTCAGTAGACTGCCAGAAACACAATTTTCACACTCTCCAAGCCCAAAAATTCTGTTCCCAGCTTTGAACAACACACAGCATTCATTTTCCAGAAGTGCATCAGAAACGCCGTTTTTGACACTTTCACAACGCAAAAACGCGATTCCCGGGTTTTAACATCATTCAGCGTGGAGTTTCAATGATATTGCGAGAAACCCTGTTTTCGACACTTTCAGAGCGCAAAAACGCGATTCCTGGGTTTTAACATCATTCAACGTGCAGTTTCATCTATATTGCCAGAAACACGGTTTTCAACACTTTCAGAGCGCAGAAACACGATTCCCACGTTTTCAACATCGCTCAGCATTCAATTTAAAGGAGAATGCCTGGAAAGGTTTTTGGAGTCACTCAGAGCCCAAAAACTCTGTTCTCAGCTTTGAACAACACTCAGCATTCAGATTTCAGTAGACTGTCAGAAACACAATTTTCACCCTCTCCAAGCCCAAAAACTCTGTTCCCAGCTTTGAACACACAGCACTCATTTTCCAGAAGTGCATCAGAAACGCTGTTTTCGACACTTTCAGAGCGCAAAAACGCGATTCCTGGGTTTTAACATCATTCAACGTGCATTTTCAACTATATTGCCAGAAACACGGTTTTCAACACTTTCAGAGCGCAAAAACACGATTCCCACGTTTTCAACATCGCTCAGCATTCAATTTAAAGGAGAATGCCTGAAAAGGTTTTTGGAGTCACTCAGAGCCCAAAAACTCTGTTCTCAGCTTTGAACAATACTCAGCATTCAGATTTCAGTAGACTGTCAGAAACACAATTTTCACACTCTCCAAGCCCAAAAACTCTGTTCCCAGCTTTGAACAAGACACAGCACTCATTTTCCAGAAGTGCATCAGAAAAGCTGTTTTCGACACTTTCACAACGCAAAAACGCGATTCCCGGGTTTTAACATCATTCAGCGTGCAGTTTCAATGATATTGCGAGAAACCCTGTTTTCGACACTTTCAGAGCGCAAAAACGCGATTCCTGGGTTTTAACATCATTCAACATGCAGTTTCAACTATATTGCCAGAAACACGGTTTTCAACACTTTCAGAGCGCAAAAACACGATTCCCACGTTTTCAACATCGCTCAGCATTCAATTTAAAGGAGAATGCCTGAAAAGGTTGTGAAAGTCACTCAGAGCCCAAAAACTCTGTTCTCAGCTTTGAACAACACTCAGCATTCAGATTTCAGTAGACTGTCAGAAACACAATTTTCACACTCTCCAAGCCCAAAAACTCTGTTCCCAGCTTTGAACAACACACAGCACTCATTTTCCAGAAGTGCATCAGGAACGCTGTTTTCGACACTTTCAGAGCGCAAAAACGCGATTCCTGGGTTTTAACATCTTTCAACGTGCATTGTCAACTATATTGCCAGAAACACGGTTTTCAACACTTTCAGAGCGCAAAAACACGATTCCCACGTTTTCAACATCGCTCAGCATTCAATTTAAAGGAGAATGCCTGAAAAGGTTTTTGGAGTCACTCAGAGCCCAAAAACTCTGTTCTCAGCTTTGAACAATACTCAGCATTCAGATTTCAGTAGACTGTCAGAAACACAATTTTCACACTCTCCAAGCCCAAAAACTCTGTTCCCAGCTTTGAACAACACACAGCACTCATTTTCCAGAAGTGCATCAGAAAAGCTGTTTTCGACACTTTCACAACGCAAAAACGCGATTCCCGGGTTTTAACATCATTCAGCGTGCAGTTTCAAAGATATTGCGAAAAACCCTGTTTTCGACACTTTCAGAGCGCAAAAACGCGATTCCTGGGTTTTAACATCATTCAACGTGCAGTTTCAACTATATTGCCAGAAACACGGTTTTCAACACTTTCAGAGCGCAAAAACACGATTCCCACGTTTTCAACATCGCTCAGCATTCAATTTAAAGGAGAATGCCTGAAAAGGTTTTTGGAGTCACTCAAAGCCCAAAAACTCTGTTCTCAGCTTTGAACAACACATAGCATTCATTTTAAAGAAGTGCATCAAAAACGCCGTTTTCGACACTTTCACAACGCAAAAACGCGATTCCCGGGTTTTAACATCATTCAGCGTGCAGTTTCAATGATATTGCGAGAAACCCTGTTTTCGACACTTTCAGAGCGCAAAAACGCGATTCCTGGGTTTTAACATCATTCAACGTGCAGTTTCAACTATATTGCCAGAAACACGGTTTTCAACACTTTCAGAGCGCAAAAACACGATTCCCACGTTTTCAACATCGCTCAGCATTCAATTTAAAGGAGAATGCCTGAAAAGGTTTTTGGAGTCACTCAGAGCCCAAAAACTCTGTTCTCAGCTTTGAACAACACTCAGCATTCAGATTTCAGTAGACTGCCAGAAACACAATTTTCACACTCTTCAAGCCCAAAAACTCTGTTCCCAGCTTTGAACAACACACAGAATTCATTTTAAAGAAGTGCATCAGAAACGCCGTTTTCGACACTTTCACAACGCAAAAACGCGATTCCCGGGTTTTAACATCATTCAGCGTGCAGTTTCAATGATATTGCGAGAAACCCTGTTTTCGACACTTTCAGAGTGCAAAAACGCGATTCCTGGGTTTTAACATCATTCAACGTGCAGTTTCATCTATATTGCCAGAAACACGGTTTTCAACACTTTCAGAGCGCAAAAACACGATTCCCACGTTTTCAACATCGCTCAGCATTCAATTTAAAGGAGAATGCCTGAAAAGGTTTTTGGAGTCACTCAGAGCCCAAAAACTCTGTTCTCAGCTTTGAACAATACTCAGCATTCAGATTTCAGTAGACTGTCAGAAACACAATTTTCACACTCTCCAAGCCCAAAAACTCTGTTCCCAGCTTTGAACAACACACAGCACTCATTTTCCAGAAGTGCATCAGAAAAGCTGTTTTCGACACTTTCAGAGCGCAAAAACGCGATTCCTGGGTTTTAACATCATTCAACGTGCAGTTTCATCTATATTGCCAGAAACACGGTTTTCAACACTTTCAGAGCGCAAAAACACGATTCCTGGGTTTTAACATCATTCAACGTGCAGTTTCATCTATATTGCCAGAAACACGGTTTTCAACACTTTCAGAGCGCAAAAACGCGATTCCTGGGTTTTAACATCATTCAGCGTGCAGTTTCAATGATATTGCCAGAAAAACGGTTTTCAACACTTTCAGAGCGCAAAAACACGATTCCCACGTTTTCAACATCGCTCAGCATTCAATTTAAAGGAGAATGCCTGAAAAGGTTTTTGGAGTCACTCAGAGCCCAAAAACTCTGTTCTCAGCTTTGAACAACACTCAGCATTCAGATTTCAGTAGACTGCCAGAAACACAATTTTCACACTCTCCAAGCCCAAAAACTCTGTTCCCAGCTTTGAACAACACACAGCATTCAGATTTCAGTAGACTGCCAGAAACACAATTTTCACACTCTCCAAGCCCAAAAATTCTGTTCCCAGCTTTGAACAACACACAGCATTCATTTTCCAGAAGTGCATCAGAAACGCCGTTTTCGAGACTTTCACAACGCAAAAACGCGATTCCCGGGTTTTAACATCATTCAGCGTGCAGTTTCAATGATATTGCGAGAAACCCTGTTTTCGACACTTTCAGAGCGCAAAAACGCGATTCCTGGGTTTTAACATCATTCAACGTGCAGTTTCAACTATATTGCCAGAAACACGGTTTTCAACACTTTCAGAGCGCAAAAACACGATTGCCACGTTTTCAACATTGCTCAGCATTCAATTTAAAGGAGAATGCCTGAAAAGGTTTTTGGAGTCACTCAGAGCCCAAAAACTCTGTTCTCAGCTTTGAACAACACTCAGCATTCAGATTTCAGTAGACTGTCAGAAACACAATTTTCACACTCTCCAAGCCCAAAAACTCTGTTCCCAGCTTTGAACAACACACAGCATTCATTTTCCAGAAGTGCATCAGAAACGCTGTTTTCGACACTTTCACTACGCAAAAACGCGATTCCCGGGTTTTAACATCATTCAGCGTGCAGTTTCAACGATATTGCCAGAAACGCTGTTTTCGACACTTTCAGAGCGCAAAAACGCGATTCCCGGGTTTTAACATCATTCAACGTGCAGTTTCAACTATATTGCCAGAAACACGGTTTTCAACACTTTCAGAGCGCAAAAACACGATTCCCACGTTTTCAACATCGCTCAGGATTCAATTTAAAGGAGAATGCCTGGAAAGGTTTTTGGAGTCACTCAGAGCCCAAAAACTCTGTTCTCAGCTTTGAACAACACTCAGCATTCAGATTTCAGTAGACTATCAGAAACACAATTTTCACACTCTCCAAGCCCAAAAACTCTGTTCCCATCTGGAGCAACAGGTGAGTGTACTGATACATTCAGCTGAATGGGGCCAGAGCTGGGGGATGGAATACTCAAGGCTTCATGGGGCCCTGCTCCATTTATAAAAGGATCCAAATTACAGGTAGGTGCTGTCAAATTGCTGTTACCCAAATGATGATGTATTTCTGCTTGCACTAACATGTTCTTTTTCTCTTTCAGGGTTCTCAGCTGGTCTCCAGGTGGCCCGCACACAGTTGAACCATCAGTTACGGTAAGTATTTGTGTTCCTTCCACAGGGTCTCTCCTGTCATTCCTCTGTACTGTATGCGTTATCACAGACTGTTCTGGGGAGGTAGGCCCGGCCATGGTACCATGTAGGCCTGCAACTACCTGGGCATAAGTGGGAGCATTCAAAGGTGGGGGCACAGTTTCAGTCATCTGACAAGGCCCAACCTGAATTTGTTCCACTGGGGTAAATGAGGAGGAATCATCCTCAGAATGTGTTCCCTTGACCTGAGGTGCAAGCAATTTCATCACTTGTTCAGCAATTCTCTTATTAAATTTGTGTTTGTAGCGGGCCTTGGCCCACCCTATAGCCATATTGAAGCCCGCTTCATCAAAAGGTCCCAAAGACTGAGTAATTGCAGCTATTACGCCATCATAATGTACCTGTAGTATTCTCATGTTATTCTCCATCCAATTTAGGGTGTTCTCCTTCACTTTACATTTTGTCTGCTCGGAGGGAGAAGACGGCTTTATAAACTCAGTTAGTTTGTTAACCTGTCTCATCATTCCTTTAGGGAACGATTTAGATTCTATTGCCTGGTTCACTATTTGTACATGATGAATTGCTTGCATCAACTTAAAGTATTCTTTGGTCCGTTGTTTGTTAACCTGGGCCTGTGCTAAGGGAGCAGAAACCACAGAGGGAGAGGGGGGGAGAGGGACAGTAGTATATACAGCCTCACTAGTGTTTCCACCTTGAGTTTTGGCCAAAGCCGTGTATCTATTCTGTAAAAACAGTCAGCTTTTAATCTAATTAGTTACAGGAACCCAACACCCCAGTGGAGAGAGAACAAATTTCCCGTATAGGGGATCTCACCCGCCCTTTCTCCGTTCAGCTGGAGGATGGATGTGGAGAGAAGATTGCCTTGGCGCGTGGTCCAGCAGTGGCTTTAAGTTGCTTCCGTCCGTGGCATAAAGTTTAGGAAAAAACCACAAAAGATGGTTAGCAGAGGGTGAGCAATGCTCCCTTGCAAGTTCTTTGCTCCTGGAATGGAATCCACTGTCGCCTGGAGAATCCGGTAGGCCTCGGCCTTCAGGCCTTATCCAGTTGTTTGTTTGTTTGTAATCTTTCTTCTCTTTGCAGGCGGTGGGGGAACCTCAAGTGACTAATCAGATTAAAAATTGTAATTTATTTGTTTTTTTAAAAAAAATCTTTAATAAAAACTCTTAAAAATATACAAAGCTTTGTCCAAATTATTTGCTTTTCAAGGTTTAAGAACACAATCCTTCCTAACATTTCGCTTCTCAGCTTCATCAGAGGAAAATGGAGGCTGTAAAGCTAGGTGTACTATATAGATACACCCAGGGGGATTGGCCATAAACACAGTTCTCAACATCACCCTTTCCTATAGGTTGACACCGGGTCCAGGAGATAGGAGTCACACCCCTATAGGAGTTCTTTGATTATTCTGGGGAGGGGCTTTTGCCTAAAGGAACAGGGTTAGGGTCCCTATTGGTCCCTTTGAATTCTAAGAGGTAAAACTTCCACTCTCCTCCAATACAAACTCTCTTAAATAAAATGGTCTCCCATCCTTCAGCTATCCAGGACTAGCCCTGCTTAGCTAAAAAGGTGCTGAAGTCAGCCTAAAAAGTGGGTTGACCTAGCTATTCTAAGGGGCATAGGATCCCCAGGCTCTAATGAGGGGTTTTCCTCAGGAGGGAGAAGGAAAGAGAAAGAGCAGGAAGAAAAGACAGGGAAAGGGTTAATATGGGATCAGCTTCAAAAGAGGAAGGAGAAGGCAATGGCACTGGCTAGGTTAGGATTTTGATTAATTATTATTTTAAAAGAGAGCACAAAGCTCTTTAGTGCTCTGGCCTATTGCATTTTCCCCCCCAAAAAAAGGAATTGCCCTTAGCCTTAGGGCTAGGGTTATTGTCCCAGCACGGGTTGGGCTCCCAGCCCCAATTAGGGTTAGGGTTTGGGCCCAGGCTAGAATTAGGGTTGGGGTTAAAGTCAGGGTTGGGGTTGGGTGCCCAAAACCAAGGTCAGGGTTAAGGTCAGGGTCCCCATTAGGGTTGGGGTTAGGGTTAGGGTTGAGGTTGGGGTCAGGGCCCCAGGCCGAAGTTAGGGTTAGGGTCAGGGCCCCAATTAGGGTTAGGGTTAGGGTTGGAATTGGGGCCCCCAGGCTGCAGTTAGGGTTAGGGTCAGGGCCCCAATTAGGGTTGGGGTTAGGGTTGGAATTGGGGCCCCCAGGCTGCAGTTAGGGTTAGGGTCAGGGCCCCAATTAGGGTTGGGGTTAGGGTCAGGGTTGGGGTCAGGGCATGGCTAGGGTCGGGGCTAGAGTCCTGTCCTGGTTGGGGTTAGAGCCCAGATTAGGGTCAGAGGTCATAATCAGGTAGGGCCTAGATAACCATCGGGGTTCGGGCCCCCATCGATGTCACGGTTGGGGTTAGGGCCCAGGTTAGAGTAAGGGTTAGAGACAGGGTGTGGGTCACGGCCTCATGTGCAAATAAAGTTCAGGCCAGGGCGAGGGGCCAGTTACTCGCCGGAGGAGGGAGCAAGGAGGGGAGGAATTCTAATATTAAATAATTCATATATGGGGGCTCCAGGATACGAGGCTTCCTAGAAGTGCTGTTGTTATAAATAAGTGCTTAAAAACATGCATTATTTTATATATTATGTGGTCATTTATGCACACATTCCCACACACACACACACACACATATATATATATATATATATATATATATATATATATATATATGCATATATATTTATACATATCTCCATAAAGACACATACGTGAATATAAAGATGGTCAAAGGCGACACTCTTTATTAATCTTCACCACAAAACCAATTCATTATTGCCCCCATCCTGGCCCCCCCATTTCCAAAAAGTGCTTCTTCCCTCCCTCACCTCACCCCACCATGGGGAGACCACCCTCCCACTCTATCCACCCCTTTCATTAAGTCCCCAAGGTGCAACTGTTTTCAATTTTGCTATCCACCTTCTCTCTATTGTTTTTCTCTCCCCATTAGACCACCCCGGATTGGTGTCCAGGCCCGATACCCTCAAGTCTGAAACTGGATGAACTTGGAAATGGTAAGTCAACTCTGTTTGTAATTGAAATTTGCGAATATTATAAAGATGTTGTTTTAATCGCACCAGTATTGTATGTTGTGTCTCCCCTATATAAAGTTTGCCACAGGTGCTGCAGGCAATTACATAGACCACGTTCTTGTCCGTTATCGATACCTTTTTCCACACCGGTGCCTCCTCCCCACTATATTTATTTACCAAAAATGACCTAAATTGAAAAAGCCTGCGGAGTTGTACTTGTGAGTCTTCCGTCCTCGCTGGTAACCCTGAGCGTACTAAAAGATCCTTCAGATTTTTATTCCGTCTGTAGGCCGCAATTATCCTGTGCGTCCGGAGTGATGGTAAATGGCTTTGCACATTGGCGAAGTTGTTCCTAATTTTCCCAATCAACGCTTTATTGGACTCCGAGAAGGTAGTAATAAAAGGAATGATGTTTGTATCCTCCTCACGCGGTCCTAGTACTCGACCTGATACTGCTTCAGCTTTAGCACACCTTAGCAGCCTCTTAGAATATCCCCTGCGTCGTAGCGCTTTAAATAATGTTGCAGTCGCGATTTCAAAATCCTCGCTAAAGGTACATATTCTGTGAAATCTAAGTATTTGAGATTTAACTATGCCTTTAAATGTGTGTTTTGGATGGTAGCTCTGTTTGTGTAGCAGGGCATGAGTGTCAGTAGTTTTGAAATATACCTTTGTGGCTAAGCGAGAGTTAGCTGGTTGTGTCAAACCAAAAAAAACTGTAGTGTCCAGAAAATTCACGGACTTCGAATGTAATTCATATTTAAGTTTTATTGACGGATGGTGTGTATTCAATATCTGAAAAAATTCTTCAAATTCCCGTACGCTGTAAGGCCAAACACCAAAGATATCATCCAGGTATCGGTAATAGGCCCTGGGCAAGAGTGGGCACTTAGCCAGCGCACCTGCCTCCCATTCGGCCATATAAATATCTGCGTAGGCTGGTGCGAACTTCTTTCCCATGGCCGTTCCCGATATCTGTAAATAATGTTCCCCATTGAAGATGAAATCGTTCTTTGTCAAGCTGATGTGCAAAAGCTGAAGCCGTTGTTCATCCGGCCGCGAAGGATCTGGGTTTCCCAAAAGTATGTTGCTCACCGCCTGTAATCCAGCCTCCGTATCTATATTCGTATTAGGGTTAGGGTTAGGGTTAGGGTTAGGTTGTAGGAAAATATTCTAAAATTCCAGCCATTTGTACCTTCCCAGACTCCCCTCTAATGGTGGATAGTCCAGGTTGTATAGGCCGGAATTTGCACTGGCCCACCCGATCTTTTTTATCCCCTCGTTCATGTATTTCCCAGTGTACTGCTCCCAACACCAATCCGTCATAAAATGTATAAATGAGAGGTGTAATGATAGTCTGAGTTGGGGAAAGAGTCACAGCTAAAATATTGTCTCAAGGTTAGGATAGGGGGAGATTTGGGTCCCCTGGGGGGTGCCCTAAGGAGCCCCATAGGTCCCGTTTGGAGCAGGTAAGGGTCATGGTCCAACTCAGGGTCCCAAGGGGTTAGGGTTAAGATTGGGGTTAGGGTTAGGGTTAGGGTTAGGGTTAGGGTTGGGGTTGGGGTTAAGGTTGGGGTTAAGGTTGGGGTTAAGGTTGGGGTTAGGGTTAGGGTTAGGGTTAGGGTCAGGGTCAGGGTCAGGGTCAGGGTTAGGGTTAGGGGTTAAGGGTTAGGGTTAGGGTTAGGGTTAGGGGTTAGGGTTAGGGTTAGGGTTAGGGTTGGGTTAGGGTTAGAGGGTTAGGGTTAGGGTTAGGGTTAGGGTCAGGGTCAGGGTCAGGGTCAGGGTTAGGGTTAGGGTTAGGTTGTTTTGTTTTATATCGTTTTTGAGAGAAAGGAGCACAAAGCTCTTCAGTGCTCTGGCCTATTGTATCTTCCCTTGGGGTTGTACCTGTTCTTGGGGTCCCAACTGGAGTTTAGGGTTAGAGTTAGGGCCACGGTTGCAGTCCAGGCCCAATTTAAGGTTGGGGTCAGGGTTGGGGTTAGGGCCCCGGTTAGGGTCAGGGCCCAGATTAGGGTTGGGGTCCGCAGTAGGATTAGGGCCAAAACAGCTAGGGCCCCAGTTAGGGTTGGGATTAGGGCCCCGATTAGAGTTAGGGCCCCAGTTAGGGTTGGGGTTAGCATTAGGGCTAGGGCCACTCCAGTTGGGGCCCCAGTTGGGGTTGGGGTCAGAGCTAGGGTTC
>NW_023494737.1:22500-25000 GCF_013368585.1 Megalops cyprinoides | reverse complement strand
TTTTCTGTATCTTGGGAACAGTAAGTCATAGAGAGTCATGGGTGGTACCGTTGGATGTGGAATGGTCAAAATTAGGGTTAGGGTTAGGGTTAGGGTTAGGGTCAGGGTCAGTGTCAGGGTTAGGGTTAGGGTTAAAACCAAAACCAAAATTAGGGTTAGGGTTAGGGTTAGGGTTAGAGGGTTAGGGTTTGGGTTAGGGTTAGGGTTAGGGTTAGAGGGTTAGGGTTAGAGGGTTAGGGTTAGGGTTAGGGTTAGGGTTAGAGGGTTAGGGTTAGAGGGTTAGGGTTAGGGTTAGGGTTAGGGTTAGGGTTAGGGTTAGGGTTTAGGGTTTAGGGTTAGGGTTAGGGTTAGGGTTAGGGTTAGGGTTAGGTATAGGGGTAATAACCACGATCGTCAAAGTGACGATCCTTTTGGAGAGTGATATCTCAAGAACGCAATGAGCTAGAGACATGGGACCATGTCCTATCCCCCCATTTTCGGGTATGGGCTTTCCATTGGTTCCACTTTCGAGCGTGTACCACGTTCGAGTCCGGAGATATGTCCAAAAAAACTTTGTTTTTTCTGTATCTTGGGAACAGTAAGTCATAGAGAGTCATGGGTGGTACCGTTGGATGTGGAATGGTCATAATTAGGGTTAGGGTTAGGGTTAGGGTTAGGGTTAGGTATAGGGGTAATAACCACGATCGTCAAAGTGACGATCCTTTTGGAGAGTGATATCTCAAGAACGCAATGAGCTAGAGACATGGGACCATGTCCTATCCCCCCATTTTCGGGTATGGGCTTTCCATTGGTTCCACTTTCGAGCGTGTACCACGTTCGAGTCCGGAGATATGTCCAAAAAAACTTTGTTTTTTCTGTATCTTGGGAACAGTAAGTCATAGAGAGTCATGGGTGGTACCGTTGGATGTGGAATGGTCAAATTATATCAGACAGACACTGATTGCAAGTCTCTAGGACGTATGGTTCAGGAGTTATTCAAGAAAAACCTTCGTCCAATCAGAATGCATTAGGGTTAGGGTTAAGGTTAGGTATAGGGGTAATAACCACGATCGTCAAAGTGACGATCCTTTTGGAGAGTGATATCTCAAGAACGCAATGAGCTAGAGACATGGGACCATGTCCTATCCCCCCATTTTCGGGTATGGGCTTTCCATTGGTTCCACTTTCGAGCGTGTACCACGTTCGAGTCCGGAGATATGTCCAAAAAAACTTTGTTTTTTCTGTATCTTGGGAACAGTAAGTCATAGAGAGTCATGGGTGGTACCGTTGGATGTGGAATGGTCAAAATTAGGGTTAGGGTTAGGGTTAGGGTTAGGGTCAGGGTCAGTGTAAGGGTTAGGGTTAGGGTTAAAACCAAAACCAAAATTAGGGTTAGGGTTAGGGTTAGGGTTAGAGGGTTAGGGTTTGGGTTAGGGTTAGGGTTAGGGTTAGAGGGTTAGGGTTAGAGGGTTAGGGTTAGGGTTAGGGTTAGGGTTAGAGGGTTAGGGTTAGAGGGTTAGGGTTAGGGTTAGGGTTAGGGTTAGGGTTAGGGTTAGGGTTTAGGGTTTAGGGTTAGGGTTAGGGTTAGGGTTAGGGTTAGGGTTAGGGTTAGGGGTTAGGGTTAGGGTTAGGGTTAGGGTTAGGGTTAGGGTTAGGTATAGGGGTAATAACCACGATCGTCAAAGTGACGATCCTTTTGGAGAGTGATATCTCAAGAACGCAATGAGCTAGAGACATGGGACCATGTCCTATCCCCCCATTTTCGGGTATGGGCTTTCCATTGGTTCCACTTTCGAGCGTGTACCACGTTCGAGTCCGGAGATATGTCCAAAAAAACTTTGTTTTTTCTGTATCTTGGGAACAGTAAGTCATAGAGAGTCATGGGTGGTACCGTTGGATGTGGAATGGTCAAAATTAGGGTTAGGGTTAGGGTTAGGGTTAGGGTTAGGTATAGGGGTAATAACCACGATCGTCAAAGTGACGATCCTTTTGGAGAGTGATATCTCAAGAACGCAATGAGCTAGAGACATGGGACCATGTCCTATCCCCCCATTTTCGGGTATGGGCTTTCCATTGGTTCCACTTTCGAGCGTGTACCACGTTCGAGTCCGGAGATATGTCCAAAAAAACTTTGTTTTTTCTGTATCTTGGGAACAGTAAGTCATAGAGAGTCATGGGTGGTACCGTTGGATGTGGAATGGTCAAATTATATCAGACAGACACTGATTGCAAGTCTCTAGGACGTATGGTTCAGGAGTTATTCAAGAAAAACCTTCGTCCAATCAGAATGCATTAGGGTTAGGGTTAAGGTTAGGTATAGGGGTAATAACCACGATCGTCAAAGTGACGATCCTTTTGGAGAGTGATATCTCAAGAACGCAATGAGCTAGAGACATGGGACCATGTCCTATCCCCCCATTTTCGGGTATGGGCTTTCCATTGGTTCCACTTTCGAGCGTGTACCACGTTCGAGTCCGGAGATATGTCCAAAAAAACTTTGTTTTTTCTGTATCTTGGGAAC
>NW_023494737.1:5000-7500 GCF_013368585.1 Megalops cyprinoides | reverse complement strand
GTTAGGGTTAGGGTTAGGGTTAGGGTTAGGGTTAGGGTTAGGGTTAGGGTTAGGGTTAGGGTTAGGGTTAGGGTTAGGGTTAGGGTTAGGGTTAGGGTTAGGGTTAGGGTTAGGGTTAGGGTTAGGGTTAGGGTTAGGGTTAGGGTTAGGGTTAGGGTTAGGGTTAGGGTTAGGGTTAGGGTTAGGGTTAGGGTTAGGGTTAGGGTTAGGGTTAGGGTTAGGGTTAGGGTTAGGGTTAGGGTTAGGGTTAGGGTTAGGGTTAGGGTTAGGGTTAGGGTTAGGGTTAGGGTTAGGGTTAGGGTTAGGGTTAGGGTTAGGGTTAGGGTTAGGGTTAGGGTTAGGGTTAGGGTTAGGGTTAGGGTTAGGGTTAGGGTTAGGGTTAGGGTTAGGGTTAGGGTTAGGGTTAGGGTTAGGGTTAGGGTTAGGGTTAGGGTTAGGGTTAGGGTTAGGGTTAGGGTTAGGGTTAGGGTTAGGGTTAGGGTTAGGGTTAGGGTTAGGGTTAGGGTTAGGGTTAGGCTTCGGGTTAGGGTTAGGGTTAGGGTTAGGGTTAGGGTTAGGGTTAGGGTTAGGGTTAGGGTTAGGGTTAGGGTTAGGGTTAGGGTTAGGGTTAGGGTTAGGGTTAGGGTTAGGGTTAGGGTTAGGGTTAGGGTTAGGGTTAGGGTTAGGGTTAGGGTTAGGGTTAGGGTTAGGGTTAGGGTTAGGGTTAGGGTTAGGGTTAGGGTTAGGGTTAGGGTTAGGGTTAGGGTTAGGGTTAGGGTTAGGGTTAGGGTTAGGGTTAGGGTTAGGGTTAGGGTTAGGGTTAGGGTTAGGGTTAGGGTTAGGGTTAGGGTTAGGGTTAGGGTTAGGGTTAGGGTTAGGGTTAGGGTTAGGGTTAGGGTTAGGGTTAGGGTTAGGGTTAGGGTTAGGGTTAGGGTTAGGGTTAGGGTTAGGGTTAGGGTTAGGGTTAGGGTTAGGGTTAGGGTTAGGGTTAGGGTTAGGGTTAGGGTTAGGGTTAGGGTTAGGGTTAGGGTTAGGGTTAGGGTTAGGGTTAGGGTTAGGGTTAGGGTTAGGGTTAGGGTTAGGGTTAGGGTTAGGGTTAGGGTTAGGGTTAGGGTTAGGGTTAGGGTTAGGGTTAGGGTTAGGGTTAGGGTTAGGGTTAGGGTTAGGGTTAGGGTTAGGGTTAGGGTTAGGGTTAGGGTTAGGGTTAGGGTTAGGGTTAGGGTTAGGGTTAGGGTTAGGGTTAGGGTTAGGGTTAGGGTTAGGGTTAGGGTTAGGGTTAGGGTTAGGGTTAGGGTTAGGGTTAGGGTTAGGGTTAGGGTTAGGGTTAGGGTTAGGGTTAGGGTTAGGGTTAGGGTTAGGGTTAGGGTTAGGGTTAGGGTTAGGGTTAGGGTTAGGGTTAGGGTTAGGGTTAGGGTTAGGGTTAGGGTTAGGGTTAGGGTTAGGGTTAGGGTTAGGGTTAGGGTTAGGGTTAGGGTTAGGGTTAGGGTTAGGGTTAGGGTTAGGGTTAGGGTTAGGGTTAGGGTTAGGGTTAGGGTTAGGGTTAGGGTTAGGGTTAGGGTTAGGGTTAGGGTTAGGGTTAGGGTTAGGGTTAGGGTTAGGGTTAGGGTTAGGGTTAGGGTTAGGGTTAGGGTTAGGGTTAGGGTTAGGGTTAGGGTTAGGGTTAGGGTTAGGGTTAGGGTTAGGGTTAGGGTTAGGGTTAGGGTTAGGGTTAGGGTTAGGGTTAGGGTTAGGGTTAGGGTTAGGGTTAGGGTTAGGGTTAGGGTTAGGGTTAGGGTTAGGGTTAGGGTTAGGGTTAGGGTTAGGGTTAGGGTTAGGGTTAGGGTTAGGGTTAGGGTTAGGGTTAGGGTTAGGGTTAGGGTTAGGGTTAGGGTTAGGGTTAGGGTTAGGGTTAGGGTTAGGGTTAGGGTTAGGGTTAGGGTTAGGGTTAGGGTTAGGGTTAGGGTTAGGGTTAGGGTTAGGGTTAGGGTTAGGGTTAGGGTTAGGGTTAGGGTTAGGGTTAGGGTTAGGGTTAGGGTTAGGGTTAGGGTTAGGGTTAGGGTTAGGGTTAGGGTTAGGGTTAGGGTTAGGGTTAGGGTTAGGGTTAGGGTTAGGGTTAGGGTTAGGGTTAGGGTTAGGGTTAGGGTTAGGGTTAGGGTTAGGGTTAGGGTTAGGGTTAGGGTTAGGGTTAGGGTTAGGGTTAGGGTTAGGGTTAGGGTTAGGGTTAGGGTTAGGGTTAGGGTTAGGGTTAGGGTTAGGGTTAGGGTTAGGGTTAGGGTTAGGGTTAGGGTTAGGGTTAGGGTTAGGGTTAGGGTTAGGGTTAGGGTTAGGGTTAGGGTTAGGGTTAGGGTTAGGGTTAGGGTTAGGGTTAGGGTTAGGGTTAGGGTTAGGGTTAGGGTTAGGGTTAGGGTTAGGGTTAGGGTTAGGGTTAGGGTTAGGGTTAGGGTTAGGGTTAGGGTTAGGGTTAGGGTTAGGGTTAGGGTTAGGGTTAGGGTTAGGGTTAGGGTTAGGGTTAGGGTTAGGGTTAGGGTTAGGGTTAGGGTTA
>NW_023494736.1:0-107511 GCF_013368585.1 Megalops cyprinoides | reverse complement strand
AATTGAATGCTGAGCGATGTTGAAAACGTGGGAATCGTGTTTTTGCGCTCTGAAAGTGTTGAAAACTGTGTTTCTGGCAATATAGTTGAAACTGCACGCTGAATGATGTTAAAACCCGGGAATCGCGTTTTTACGTTGTGAAAGTGTCGAAAACGGCGTTTCTGATGCACTTCTTTAAAATGAATGCTGTGTGTTGTTCAAAGCTGGGAACAGAGTTTTTGGGCTTGGAGAGTGTGAAAATTGTGTTTCTGACAGTCTACTGAAATCTGAATGCTGAGTGTTGTTCAAAGCTGAGAACAGAGTTTTTGGGCTCTGAATGACTCCAAAAACCTTTTCAGGCATTCTCCTTTAAATTGAATGCTGAGCGATGTTGAAAACGTGGGAATCGTGTTTTTGCGCTCTGAAAGTGTTGAAAACCGTGTTTCTGGCAATATAGTTGAAACTGCACGCTGAATGATGTTTAAAACCCGGGAATCGCGTTTTTGCGTTGTGAAAGTGTCGAAAACGGCGTTTCTGATGCACTTCTTGAAAATGAATGCTGTGTGTTGTTCAATGCTGGGAACAGAGTTTTTGGGCTTGGAGAGTGTGAAAATTGTGTTTCTGGCAGTCTACTGAAATCTGAATGCTGAGTGTTGTTCAAAGCTGAGAACAGAGTTTTTGGGCTCTGAGAGACTCCAAAAACCCTTTCAGGCATTCCCCTTTAAATTGAATGCTGAGCGATGTTGAAAACGTGAGAATCGTGTTTTTGCGCTCTGAAAGTGTTGAAAACCGTGTTTCTGGCAATATAGTTGAAACTGCACGTTGAATGATGTTAAAACCCAGGAATCGCGTTTTTGCGCTCTGAAAGAGTCGAAAACAGGGTTTCTCGCAATATCATTGAAACTGCACGCTGAATGATTTTAAAACCCGGGAATCGCGTTTTTGCCTTGTGAAAGTGTAGAAAACGGCGTTTCTGATGCACTTCTGGAAAATGAATGCTGTGTGTTGTTCAAAGCTGGGAACAGAGTTTTTGGGCTTGGAGAGTGTGAAAATTGTGTTTCTGACAGTCTACTGAAATCTGAATGCTGAGTGTTGTTCAAAGCTGAGAACAGAGTTTTTGGGCTTGGAGAGTGTGAAAATTGTGTTTCTGGCAGTCTACTGAAATCTGAATGCTGAGTGTTGTTCAAAGCTGAGAACAGAGTTTTTGGGCTCTGAGTGACTCCAAAAACCTTTTCAGGCATTCTCCTTTAAATTGAATGCTGAGCGATGTTGAAAACGTGGGAATCGTGTTTTTGCGCTCTGAAAGTGTTGAAAACCGTGTTTCTGGCAATATAGTTGAAAATGCACGTTGAATGATGTTAAAACCCAGGAATAGCGTTTTTTGCGCTCTGAAAGTGTCGAAAACAGCTTTTCTGATGCACTTCTGGAAAATGAGTGCAGTGTGTTGTTCAAAGCTGGGAACAGAGTTTTTGGGCTTGGAGAGTGTGAAAATTGTGTTTCTGGCAGTCTACTGAAATCTGAATGCTGAGTATTGTTCAAAGCTGAGAACAGAGTTTTTGGGCTCTGAGTGACTCCAAAAACCTTTCCAGGCATTCTCCTTTAAATTGAATGCTGAGCGATGTTGAAAACGTGGGAATCGTGTTTCTGCGCTCTGAAAGTGTTGAAAACCGTGTTTCTGGCAATATAGATGAAACTGCACGCTGAATGATGTTAAAACCCAGGAATCGCGTTTTTGCGCTCTGAAAGTGTCGAAAACAGGGTTTCTCGCAATATCATTGAAAGTGCATGCTGAATGATGTTAAAACCCAGGAATCGCGTTTTTGCGCTCTGAAAGTGTCGAAAACAGCTTTTTTGATGCACTTCTGGAAAATGAGTGCTGTGTGTTGTTCAAAGCTGGGAACAGAGTTTTTGGGCTTGGAGAGTGAGAAAATTGTGTTTCTGACAGTCTACTGAAATCTGAATGCTGAGTGTTGTTCAAAGCTGAGAACAGAGTTTTTGGGCTCTGAGTGACTCCAAAAACCTTTTCAGGCATTCTCCTTTAAATTGAATGCTGAGCGATGTTGAAAACGTGGGAATCGTGTTTTTGCGCTCTGAAAGTGTTGAAAACCGTGTTTCTGGCAATATAGTTGAAACTGCACGTTGAATGATGTTAAAACCCGGGAATCGCGTTTTTGCGCTCTGAAAGTGTCGAAAACAGGATTTCTCGCAATATCATTGAAACTGCATGCTGAATGATGTTAAATCCCGGGAATCGCGTTTTTGCGTTGTGAAAGTGTAGAAAACGGCGTTTCTGATGCACTTCTGGAAAATGAATGCTGTGTGTTGTTCAAAGCTGGGAACAGAGTTTTTGGGCTTGGAGAGTGTGAAAATTGTGTTTCTGACAGTCTACTGAAATCTGAATGCTGAGTGTTGTTCAAAGCTGAGAACAGAGTTTTTGGGCTCTGAGTGACTCCAAAAACCTTTTCAGGCATTCTCCTTTAAATTGAATGCTGAGTGATTTTGAAAACGTGGGAATCGTGTTTTTGCGCTCTGAAAGTGTTGAAAACCGTGTTTCTCGCAATATAGTTGAAACTGCACGTTGAATGATGTTAAAACCCAGGAATCGCGTTTTTGCGCTCTGAAAGTGTCGAAAACAGCTTTTCTGATTCACTTCTGGAAAATGAGTGCTGTGTGTTGTTCAAAGCTGGGAACAGAGTTTTTGGGCTTGGAGAGTGTGAAAATTGTGTTTCTGACAGTCTACTGAAATCTGAATGCTGAGTGTTGTTCAAAGCTGAGAACAGAGTTTTTGGGCTCTGAGAGACTCCAAAAACCTTTTCAGGCATTCTCCTTTAAATTGAATGCTGAGCGATGTTGAAAACGTGGGAATCGTGTTTTTGCACTCTGAAAGTGTTGAAAACCGTGTTTCTGGCAATATAGTTGAAAATGCACGTTGAATGATGTTAAAACCCAGGAATCGCGTTTTTGCGCTCTGAAAGTGTCGAAAACAGGGTTTCTCGCAATATCATTGAAACTGCACGTTGAATGATGTTAAAACCCAGGAATCGCGTTTTTGCGCTCTGAAAGTGTCGAAAACAGCGTTTCTGATGCACTTCTGGAACATGAATGCTGTGTTTTGTTCAAAGCTGGGAACAGAGTTTTTGGGCTTGGAGAGTGTGAAAATTATGTTTCTGACAGTCTACTGAAATCTGAATGCTGAGTGTTGTTCAAAGCTGAGAACAGAGTTTTTGGGCTCTGAGTGACTCCAAAAACCTTTTCAGGCATTCTCCTTTAAATTGAATGCTGAGCGATTTTGAAAACGTGGGAATCGTGTTTTTGCCCTCTGAAAGTGTTGAAAACCGTGTTTCTGGCAATATAGTTGAAACTGCACGTTGAATGATGTTAAAACCCAGGAATCGCGTTTTTGCACTCTGAAAGTGTCGAAAACAGGATTTCTCGCAATATCATTGAAACTGCACGCTGAATGATGTTAAATCCCGGGAATCGCGTTTTTGCGTTGTGAAAGTGTAGAAAACGGCGTTTCTGATGCACTTCTGGAAAATGAATGCTGTGTGTTGTTCAAAGCTGGGAACAGAGTTTTTGGGCTTGGAGAGTGTGAAAATTGTGTTTCTGACAGTCTACTGAAATCTGAATGCTGAGTGTTGTTCAAAGCTGAGAACAGAGTTTTTGGGCTCTGAGTGACTCCAAAAACCTTTCCAGGCATTCTCCTTTAAATTGAATGCTGAGTGATGTTGAAAACGTGGGAATCGTGTTTTTGCGCTCTGAAAGTGTTGAAAACCGTGTTTCTGGCAATATAGTTGAAACTGCACGTTGAATGATGTTAAAACCCAGGAATCGCGTTTTTGCGCTCTGAAAGTGTCGAAAACAGCTTTTCTGATGCACTTCTGGAAAATGAGTGCTGTGTGTTGTTCAAAGCTGGGAACAGAGTTTTTGGGCTTGGAGAGTGAGAAAATTGTGTTTCTGACAGTCTTCTGAAATCTGAATGCTGAGTGTTGTTCAAAGCTGAGAACAGAGTTTTTGGGCTCTGAGAGACTCCAAAAACCTTTCCAGGCATTCTCCTTTAAATTGAATGCTGAGCGATGTTGAAAACGTGGGAATCGTGTTTTTTGCGCTCTGAAAGTGTTGAAAACCGTGTTTCTGGCAATATAGTTGAAAATGCACGTTGAATGATGTTAAAACCCAGGAATCGCGTTTTTGCGCTCTGAAAGTGTCGAAAACAGGGTTTCTCGCAATATCATTGAAACTGCACGTTGAATGATGTTAAAACCCAGGAATCGCGTTTTTGCGCTCTGAAAGTGTCGAAAACAGCTTTTTTGATGCACTTCTGGAAAATGAGTGCTGTGTGTTGTTCAAAGCTGGGAACAGAGTTTTTGGGCTTGGAGAGGGTGAAAATTGTGTTTCTGACAGTCTACTGAAATCTGAATGCTGAGTGTTGTTCAAAGCTGAGAACAGAGTTTTTGGGCTCTGAATGACTCCAAAAACCTTTTCAGGCATTCTCCTTTAAATTGAATGCTGAGCGATGTTGAAAACGTGGGAATCGTGTTTTTGCGCTCTGAAAGTGTTGAAAACCGTGTTTCTGACAATATAGTTGAAACTGCAAGCTGAATGATGTTAAAACCCGGGAATCGCGTTTTTGCGTTGTGAAAGTGTAGAAAACGGCGTTTCTGATGCACTTCTGGAAAATGAGTGCTGTGTGTTGTTCAAAGCTGGGAACAGAGTTTTTGGGCTTGGAGAGGGTGAAAATTGTGTTTCTGACAGTCTACTGAAATCTGAATGCTGAGTATTGTTCAAAGTTGAGAACAGAGTTTTTGGGCTCTGAGTGACTCCAAAAACCTTTTCAGGCATTCTCCTTTAAATTGAATGCTGAGCGATGTTGAAAACGTGGGAATCGTGTTTTTGCGCTCTGAAAGTGTTGAAAACCGTGTTTCTGGCAATATAGTTGAAACTGCACGCTGAATGATGTTAAAACCCAGGAATCGCGTTTTTGCGCTCTGAAAGTGTCGAAAACAGCTTTTTTGATGCACTTCTGGAAAATGAGTGCTGTGTGTTGTTCAAAGCTGGGAACAGAGTTTTTGGGCTTGGAGAGGGTGAAAATTGTGTTTCTGACAGTCTACTGAAATCTGAATGCTGAGTGTTGTTCAAAGCTGAGAACAGAGTTTTTGGGCTCTGAATGACTCCAAAAACCTTTTCAGGCATTCTCCTTTAAATTGAATGCTGAGCGATGTTGAAAACGTGGGAATCGTGTTTTTGCGCTCTGAAAGTGTTGAAAACCGTGTTTCTGGCAATATAGTTGAAACTGCACGCTGAATGATGTTAAAACCCGGGAATCGTGTTTTTGCGTTGTGAAAGTGTCGAAAACTGCGTTTCTGATGCACTTCTGGAAAATGAATGCTGTGTGTTGTTCAAAGCTGGGAACAGAGTTTTTGGGCTTGGAGAGTGTGAAAATTGTGTTTCTGACAGTCTACTGAAATCTGAATGCTGAGTGTTGTTCAAAGCTGAAAACAGAGTTTTTGGGCTCTGAGTGACTCCAAAAACCTTTCCAGGCATTCTCCTTTAAATTGAATGCTGAGCGATGTTGAAAACGTGGGAATCGTGTTTTTGCGCTCTGAAAGTGTTGAAAACTGTGTTTCTGGCAATATAGTTGAAATTGCACGCTGAATGATGTTAAAACCCGGGAATCGCGTTTTTACGTTGTGAAAGTGTCGAAAACGGCGTTTCTGATGCACTTCTGGAAAATGAATGCTCTGTGTTGTTCAAAGCTGGGAACAGAGTTTTTGGGCTTGGAGAGTGTGAAAATTGTGTTTCTGACAGTCTACTGAAATCTGAATGCTGAGTGTTGTTCAAAGCTGAGAACAGAGTTTTTGGGCTCTGAGTGACTCCAAAAACCTTTTCAGGCATTCTCCTTTAAATTGCATGCTGAGCGATGTTGAAAATGTGGGAATCGTGTTTTTGCGCTCTGAAAGTGTTGAAAACCGTGTTTCTGGCAATATAGTTGAAACTGCACGCTGAATGATGTTAAAACCCAGGAATCGCGTTGTTGCGCTCTGAAAGTGTCAAAAACAGGGTTTCTCGCAATATCATTGAAACTGCACGCTGAATGATGTTAAAACCCGGGAATCGCGTTTTTGCGCTCTGAAAGTGTCGAAAACAGCTTTTTTGATGCACTTCTGGAAAATGAGTGCTGTGTGTTGTTCAAAGCTGGGAACAGAGTTTTTGGGCTTGGAGAGGGTGAAAATTGTGTTTCTGACAGTCTACTGAAATCTGAATGCTGAGTATTGTTCAAAGCTGAGAACAGAGTTTTTGGGCTCTGAGTGACTCCAAAAACCTTTCCAGGCATTCTCCTTTAAATTGAATGCTGAGCGATGTTGAAAACGCGGGAATCGTGTTTTTGCGCTCTGAAAGTGTTGAAAACCGTGTTTCTGGCAATATAGTTGAAACTGCACGCTGAATGATGTTAAAACCCGGGAATCGTGTTTTTGCGTTGTGAAAGTGTCGAAAACTGCGTTTCTGATGCACTTCTGGAAAATGAATGCTGTGTGTTGTTCAAAGCTGGGAACAGAGTTTTTGGGCTTGGAGAGTGTGAAAATTGTGTTTCTGACAGTCTACTGAAATCTGAATGCTGAGTGTTGTTCAAAGCTGAGAACAGAGTTTTTGGGCTCTGAGTGACTCCAAAAACCTTTCCAGGCATTCTCCTTTAAATTGAATGCTGAGCGATGTTGAAAACGTGGGAATCGTGTTTTTGCGCTCTGAAAGTGTTGAAAACTGTGTTTCTGGCAATATAGTTGAAACTGCACGCTGAATGATGTTAAAACCCGGGAATCGCGTTTTTACGTTGTGAAAGTGTCGAAAACGGCGTTTCTGATGCACTTCTTTAAAATGAATGCTGTGTGTTGTTCAAAGCTGGGAACAGAGTTTTTGGGCTTGGAGAGTGTGAAAATTGTGTTTCTGACAGTCTACTGAAATCTGAATGCTGAGTGTTGTTCAAAGCTGAGAACAGAGTTTTTGGGCTCTGAATGACTCCAAAAACCTTTTCAGGCATTCTCCTTTAAATTGAATGCTGAGCGATGTTGAAAACGTGGGAATCGTGTTTTTGCGCTCTGAAAGTGTTGAAAACCGTGTTTCTGGCAATATAGTTGAAACTGCACGCTGAATGATGTTAAAACCCGGGAATCGCGTTTTTACGTTGTGAAAGTGTCGAAAACGGCGTTTCTGATGCACTTCTTTAAAATGAATGCTGTGTGTTGTTCAATGCTGGGAACAGAGTTTTTGGGCTTGGAGAGTGTGAAAATTGTGTTTCTGGCAGTCTACTGAAATCTGAATGCTGAGTGTTGTTCAAAGCTGAGAACAGAGTTTTTGGGCTCTGAGAGACTCCAAAAACCCTTTCAGGCATTCCCCTTTAAATTGAATGCTGAGCGATGTTGAAAACGTGAGAATCGTGTTTTTGCGCTCTGAAAGTGTTGAAAACCGTGTTTCTGGCAATATAGTTGAAAATGCACGTTGAATGATGTTAAAACCCAGGAATAGCGTTTTTGCGCTCTGAAAGAGTCGAAAACAGGGTTTCTCGCAATATCATTGAAACTGCACGCTGAATGATTTTAAAACCCGGGAATCGCGTTTTTGCCTTGTGAAAGTGTAGAAAACGGCGTTTCTGATGCACTTCTGGAAAATGAATGCTGTGTGTTGTTCAAAGCTGGGAACAGAGTTTTTGGGCTTGGAGAGTGTGAAAATTGTGTTTCTGACAGTCTACTGAAATCTGAATGCTGAGTGTTGTTCAAAGCTGGGAACAGAGTTTTTGGGCTTGGAGAGTGTGAAAATTGTGTTTCTGGCAGTCTACTGAAATCTGAATGCTGAGTGTTGTTCAAAGCTGAGAACAGAGTTTTTGGGCTCTGAGTGACTCCAAAAACCTTTTCAGGCATTCTCCTTTAAATTGAATGCTGAGCGATGTTGAAAACGTGGGAATCGTGTTTTTGCGCTCTGAAAGTGTTGAAAACCGTGTTTCTGGCAATATAGTTGAAAATGCACGTTGAATGATGTTAAAACCCAGGAATAGCGTTTTTGCGCTCTGAAAGTGTCGAAAACAGCTTTTCTGATGCACTTCTGGAAAATGAGTGCAGTGTGTTGTTCAAAGCTGGGAACAGAGTTTTTGGGCTTGGAGAGTGTGAAAATTGTGTTTCTGGCAGTCTACTGAAATCTGAATGCTGAGTATTGTTCAAAGCTGAGAACAGAGTTTTTGGGCTCTGAGTGACTCCAAAAACCTTTCCAGGCATTCTCCTTTAAATTGAATGCTGAGCGATGTTGAAAACGTGGGAATCGTGTTTCTGCGCTCTGAAAGTGTTGAAAACCGTGTTTCTGGCAATATAGATGAAACTGCACGTTGAATGATGTTAAAACCCAGGAATCGCGTTTTTGCGCTCTGAAAGTGTCGAAAACAGGGTTTCTCGCAATATCATTGAAAGTGCATGCTGAATGATGTTAAAACCCAGGAATCGCGTTTTTGCGCTCTGAAAGTGTCGAAAACAGCTTTTTTGATGCACTTCTGGAAAATGAGTGCTGTGTGTTGTTCAAAGCTGGGAACAGAGTTTTTGGGCTTGGAGAGTGTGAAAATTGTGTTTCTGACAGTCTACTGAAATCTGAATGCTGAGTATTGTTCAAAGCTGAGAACAGAGTTTTTGGGCTCTGAGTGACTCCAAAAACCTTTCCAGGCATTCTCCTTTAAATTGAATGCTGAGCGATGTTGAAAACGTGGGAATCGTGTTTTTGCGCTCTGAAAGTGTTGAAAACCGTGTTTCTGGCAATATAGATGAAACTGCACGTTGAATGATGTTAAAACCCAGGAATCGCGTTTTTGCGCTCTGAAAGTGTCGAAAACAGGGTTTCTCGCAATATCATTGAAACTGCACGCTGAATGATGTTAAAACCCGGGAATCGCGTTTTTGCGTTGTGAAAGTGTAGAAAACGGCGTTTCTGATGCACTTCTGGAAAATGAATGTTGTGTGTTGTTCAAAGCTGGGAACAGAGTTTTTGGGCTTGGAGAGTGTGAAAATTGTGTTTCTGACAGTCTACTGAAATCTGAATGCTGAGTATTGTTCAAAGCTGGGAACAGAGTTTTTGGGCTTTGAGAGTGTGAAAATTGTGTTTCTGGCAGTCTACTGAAATCTGAATGCTGAGTATTGTTCAAAGCTGAGAACAGAGTTTTTGGGCTCTGAGTGACTCCAAAAACCTTTCCAGGCATTCTCCTTTAAATTGAATGCTGAGCGATGTTGAAAACGTGGGAATCGTGTTTTTGCGCTCTGAAAGTGTTGAAAACCGTGTTTCTGGCAATATAGTTGAAACTGCACGTTGAATGATGTTAAAACCCAGGAATCGTGTTTTTGCGCTCTGAAAGTGTCGAAAACAGGGTTTCTCGCAATATCATTGAAACTGCACGTTGAATGATGTTAAAACCCAGGAATCGCGTTTTTGCGCTCTGAAAGTGTCGAAAACAGCTTTTCTGATGCACTTCTGGAAAATGAATGCTGTGTGTTGTTCAAAGCTGGGAACAGTGTTTTTGGGCTTGGAGAGTGTGAAAATTGTGTTTCTGACAGTCTACTGAAATCTGAATGCTGAGTGTTGTTCAAAGCTGAGAACAGAGTTTTTGGGCTCTGAGTGACTCCAAAAACCTTTTCAGGCATTCTCCTTTAAATTGAATGCTGAGCGATGTTGAAAACGTGGGAATCGTGTTTTTGCGCTCTGAAAGTGTTGAAAACCGTGTTTCTGGCAATATAGTTGAAACTGCACGCTGAATGATGTTAAAACCCGGGAATCGCGTTTTTGCCTTGTGAAAGTGTAGAAAACGGCGTTTCTGATGCACTTCTGGAAAATGAATGCTGTGTGTTGTTCAAAGCTGGGAACAGAGTTTTTGGGCTTGGAGAGTGTGAAAATTGTGTTTCTGACAGTCTACTGAAATCTGAATGCTGAGTGTTGTTCAAAGCTGAGAACAGAGTTTTTGGGCTCTGAGTGACTCCAAAAACCTTTCCAGGCATTCTCCTTTAAATTGAATGCTGAGCGATGTTGAAAACGTGGGAATCGTGTTTTTGCGCTCTGAAAGTGTTGAAAACCGTGTTTCTGGCAATATAGATGAAACTGCACGTTGAATGATGTTAAAACCCAGGAATCGCGTTTTTGCGCTCTGAAAGTGTCGAAAACAGGGTTTCTCGCAATATCATTGAAACTGCACGCTGAATGATGTTAAAACCCGGGAATCGCGTTTTTGCGTTGTGAAAGTGTAGAAAACGGCGTTTCTGATGCACTTCTGGAAAATGAATGTTGTGTGTTGTTCAAAGCTGGGAACAGAGTTTTTGGGCTTGGAGAGTGTGAAAATTGTGTTTCTGACAGTCTACTGAAATCTGAATGCTGAGTGTTGTTCAAAGCTGGGAACAGAGTTTTTGGGCTTTGAGAGTGTGAAAATTGTGTTTCTGGCAGTCTACTGAAATCTGAATGCTGAGTATTGTTCAAAGCTGAGAACAGAGTTTTTGGGCTCTGAGTGACTCCAAAAACCTTTCCAGGCATTCTCCTTTAAATTGAATGCTGAGCGATGTTGAAAACGTGGGAATCGTGTTTTTGCGCTCTGAAAGTGTTGAAAACCGTGTTTCTGGCAATATAGTTGAAACTGCACGTTGAATGATGTTAAAACCCAGGAATCGTGTTTTTTGCGCTCTGAAAGTGTCGAAAACAGGGTTTCTCGCAATATCATTGAAACTGCACGTTGAATGATGTTAAAACCCAGGAATCGCGTTTTTGCGCTCTGAAAGTGTCGAAAACAGCTTTTCTGATGCACTTCTGGAAAATGAATGCTGTGTGTTGTTCAAAGCTGGGAACAGTGTTTTTGGGCTTGGAGAGTGTGAAAATTGTGTTTCTGACAGTCTACTGAAATCTGAATGCTGAGTGTTGTTCAAAGCTGAGAACAGAGTTTTTGGGCTCTGAGTGACTCCAAAAACCTTTTCAGGCATTCTCCTTTAAATTGAATGCTGAGCGATGTTGAAAACGTGGGAATCGTGTTTTTGCGCTCTGAAAGTGTTGAAAACCGTGTTTCTGGCAATATAGTTGAAACTGCACGCTGAATGATTTTAAAACCCGGGAATCGCGTTTTTGCCTTGTGAAAGTGTAGAAAACGGCGTTTCTGATGCACTTCTGGAAAATGAATGCTGTGTGTTGTTCAAAGCTGGGAACAGAGTTTTTGGGCTTGGAGAGTGTGAAAATTGTGTTTCTGACAGTCTACTGAAATCTGAATGCTGAGTGTTGTTCAAAGCTGAGAACAGAGTTTTTGGGCTTGGAGAGTGTGAAAATTGTGTTTCTGGCAGTCTACTGAAATCTGAATGCTGAGTGTTGTTCAAAGCTGAGAACAGAGTTTTTGGGCTCTGAGTGACTCCAAAAACCTTTTCAGGCATTCTCCTTTAAATTGAATGCTGAGCGATGTTGAAAACGTGGGAATCGTGTTTTTGCGCTCTGAAAGTGTTGAAAACCGTGTTTCTGGCAATATAGTTGAAAATGCACGTTGAATGATGTTAAAACCCAGGAATAGCGTTTTTGCGCTCTGAAAGTGTCGAAAACAGCTTTTCTGATGCACTTCTGGAAAATGAGTGCAGTGTGTTGTTCAAAGCTGGGAACAGAGTTTTTGGGCTTGGAGAGTGTGAAAATTGTGTTTCTGACAGTCTACTGAAATCTGAATGCTGAGTATTGTTCAAAGCTGAGAACAGAGTTTTTGGGCTCTGAGTGACTCCAAAAACCTTTCCAGGCATTCTCCTTTAAATTGAATGCTGAGCGATGTTGAAAACGTGGGAATCGTGTTTCTGCGCTCTGAAAGTGTTGAAAACCGTGTTTCTGGCAATATAGATGAAACTGCACGCTGAATGATGTTAAAACCCAGGAATCGCGTTTTTGCGCTCTGAAAGTGTCGAAAACAGCTTTTTTGATGCACTTCTGGAAAATGAGTGCTGTGTGTTGTTCAAAGCTGGGAACAGAGTTTTTGGGCTTGGAGAGTGTGAAAATTGTGTTTCTGACAGTCTACTGAAATCTGAATGCTGAGTATTGTTCAAAGCTGAGAACAGAGTTTTTGGGCTCTGAGTGACTCCAAAAACCTTTCCAGGCATTCTCCTTTAAATTGAATGCTGAGCGATGTTGAAAACGTGGGAATCGTGTTTTTGCGCTCTGAAAGTGTTGAAAACCGTGTTTCTGGCAATATAGATGAAACTGCACGTTGAATGATGTTAAAACCCAGGAATCGCGTTTTTGCGCTCTGAAAGTGTCGAAAACAGGGTTTCTCGCAATATCATTGAAACTGCACGCTGAATGATGTTAAAACCCGGGAATCGCGTTTTTGCGTTGTGAAAGTGTAGAAAACGGCGTTTCTGATGCACTTCTGGAAAATGAATGTTGTGTGTTGTTCAAAGCTGGGAACAGAGTTTTTGGGCTTGGAGAGTGTGAAAATTGTGTTTCTGACAGTCTACTGAAATCTGAATGCTGAGTATTGTTCAAAGCTGGGAACAGAGTTTTTGGGCTTTGAGAGTGTGAAAATTGTGTTTCTGGCAGTCTACTGAAATCTGAATGCTGAGTATTGTTCAAAGCTGAGAACAGAGTTTTTGGGCTCTGAGTGACTCCAAAAACCTTTCCAGGCATTCTCCTTTAAATTGAATGCTGAGCGATGTTGAAAACGTGGGAATCGTGTTTTTGCGCTCTGAAAGTGTTGAAAACCGTGTTTCTGGCAATATAGTTGAAACTGCACGTTGAATGATGTTAAAACCCAGGAATCGTGTTTTTGCGCTCTGAAAGTGTCGAAAACAGGGTTTCTCGCAATATCATTGAAACTGCACGTTGAATGATGTTAAAACCCAGGAATCGCGTTTTTGCGCTCTGAAAGTGTCGAAAACAGCTTTTCTGATGCACTTCTGGAAAATGAATGCTGTGTGTTGTTCAAAGCTGGGAACAGTGTTTTTGGGCTTGGAGAGTGTGAAAATTGTGCTTCTGACAGTCTACTGAAATCTGAATGCTGAGTGTTGTTCAAAGCTGAGAACAGAGTTTTTGGGCTCTGAGTGACTCCAAAAACCTTTTCAGGCATTCTCCTTTAAATTGAATGCTGAGCGATGTTGAAAACGTGGGAATCGTGTTTTTGCGCTCTGAAAGTGTTGAAAACCGTGTTTCTGGCAATATAGTTGAAACTGCACGTTGAATGATGTTAAAACCCGGGAATCGCGTTTTTGCGCTCTGAAAGTGTCGAAAACAGGATTTCTCGCAATATCATTGAAACTGCATGCTGAATGATGTTAAATCCCGGGAATCGCGTTTTTGCGTTGTGAAAGTGTAGAAAACGGCGTTTCTGATGCACTTCTGGAAAATGAATGCTGTGTGTTGTTCAAAGCTGGGAACAGAGTTTTTGGGCTTGGAGAGTGTGAAAATTGTGTTTCTGACAGTCTACTGAAATCTGAATGCTGAGTGTTGTTCAAAGCTGAGAACAGAGTTTTTGGGCTCTGAGTGACTCCAAAAACCTTTCCAGGCATTCTCCTTTAAATTGAATGCTGAGTGATGTTGAAAACGTGGGAATCGTGTTTTTGCGCTCTGAAAGTGTTGAAAACTGTGTTTCTCGCAATATAGTTGAAACTGCACGTTGAATGATGTTAAAACCCAGGAATCGCGTTTTTGCGCTCTGAAAGTGTCGAAAACAGCTTTTCTGATTCACTTCTGGAAAATGAGTGCTGTGTGTTGTTCAAAGCTGGGAACAGAGTTTTTGGGCTTGGAGAGTGTGAAAATTGTGTTTCTGACAGTCTACTGAAATCTGAATGCTGAGTGTTGTTCAAAGCTGAGAACAGAGTTTTTGGGCTCTGAGAGACTCCAAAAACCTTTTCAGGCATTCTCCTTTAAATTGAATGCTGAGCGATGTTGAAAACGTGGGAATCGTGTTTTTGCACTCTGAAAGTGTTGAAAACCGTGTTTCTGGCAATATAGTTGAAAATGCACGTTGAATGATGTTAAAACCCAGGAATCGCGTTTTTGCGCTCTGAAAGTGTCGAAAACAGGGTTTCTCGCAATATCATTGAAACTGCACGTTGAATGATGTTAAAACCCAGGAATCGCGTTTTTGCGCTCTGAAAGTGTCGAAAACAGCGTTTCTGATGCACTTCTGGAAAATGAGTGCTGTGTGTTGTTCAAAGCTGGGAACAGAGTTTTTGGGCTTGGAGAGGGTGAAAATTGTGTTTCTGACAGTCTACTGAAATCTGAATGCTGAGTATTGTTCAAAGCTGAGAACAGAGTTTTTGGGCTCTGAGTGACTCCAAAAACCTTTCCAGGCATTCTCCTTTAAATTGAATGCTGAGCGATGTTGAAAACGTGGGAATCGTGTTTTTGCGCTCTGAAAGTGTTGAAAACCGTGTTTCTGGCAATATAGTTGAAACTGCAAGCTGAATGATGTTAAAACCCGGGAATCGTGTTTTTGCGTTTTGAAAGTGTCGAAAACTGCGTTTCTGATGCACTTCTGGAAAATGAATGCTGTGTGTTGTTCAAAGCTGGGAACAGAGTTTTTGGGCTTGGAGAGTGTGAAAATTGTGTTTCTGACAGTCTACTGAAATCTGAATGCTGAGTGTTGTTCAAAGCTGAGAACAGAGTTTTTGGGCTCTGAGTGACTCCAAAAACCTTTCCAGGCATTCTCCTTTAAATTGAATGCTGAGCGATGTTGAAAACGTGGGAATCGTGTTTTTGCGCTCTGAAAGTGTTGAAAACTGTGTTTCTGGCAATATAGTTGAAACTGCACGCTGAATGATGTTAAAACCCGGGAATCGCGTTTTTACGTTGTGAAAGTGTCGAAAACGGCGTTTCTGATGCACTTCTTTAAAATGAATGCTGTGTGTTGTTCAATGCTGGGAACAGAGTTTTTGGGCTTGGAGAGTGTGAAAATTGTGTTTCTGGCAGTCTACTGAAATCTGAATGCTGAGTGTTGTTCAAAGCTGAGAACAGAGCTTTTGGGCTCTGAGAGACTCCAAAAACCTTTTCAGGCATTCCCCTTTAAATTGAATGCTGAGCGATGTTGAAAACGTGAGAATCGTGTTTTTGCGCTCTGAAAGTGTTGAAAACCGTGTTTCTGGCAATATAGTTGAAAATGCACGTTGAATGATGTTAAAACCCAGGAATAGCGTTTTTGCGCTCTGAAAGAGTCGAAAACAGGGTTTCTCGCAATATCATTGAAACTGCACGCTGAATGATTTTAAAACCCGGGAATCGCGTTTTTGCCTTGTGAAAGTGTAGAAAACGGCGTTTCTGATGCACTTCTGGAAAATGAATGCTGTGTGTTGTTCAAAGCTGGGAACAGAGTTTTTGGGCTTGGAGAGTGTGAAAATTGTGTTTCTGACAGTCTACTGAAATCTGAATGCTGAGTGTTGTTCAAAGCTGAGAACAGAGTTTTTGGGCTCTGAGTGACTCCAAAAACCTTTCCAGGCATTCTCCTTTAAATTGAATGCTGAGCGATGTTGAAAACGTGGGAATCGTGTTTCTGCGCTCTGAAAGTGTTGAAAACCGTGTTTCTGGCAATATAGATGAAACTGCACGCTGAATGATGTTAAAACCCAGGAATCGCGTTTTTGCGCTCTGAAAGTGTCGAAAACAGGGTTTCTCGCAATATCATTGAAAGTGCATGCTGAATGATGTTAAAACCCAGGAATCGCGTTTTTGCGCTCTGAAAGTGTCGAAAACAGCTTTTTTGATGCACTTCTGGAAAATGAGTGCTGTGTGTTGTTCAAAGCTGGGAACAGAGTTTTTGGGCTTGGAGAGGGTGAAAATTGTGTTTCTGACAGTCTACTGAAATCTGAATGCTGAGTGTTGTTCAAAGCTGAGAACAGAGTTTTTGGGCTCTGAGTGACTCCAAAAACCTTTCCAGGCATTCTCCTTTAAATTGAATGCTGAGCGATGTTGAAAACGTGGGAATCGTGTTTCTGCGCTCTGAAAGTGTTGAAAACCGTGTTTCTGGCAATATAGATGAAACTGCACGTTGAATGATGTTAAAACCCAGGAATCGCGTTTTTGCGCTCTGAAAGTGTCGAAAACAGGGTTTCTCGCAATATCATTGAAACTGCACGCTGAATGATGTTAAAACCCGGGAATCGCGTTTTTGCGTTGTGAAAGTGTAGAAAACGGCGTTTCTGATGCACTTCTGGAAAATGAATGCTGTGTGTTGTTCAAAGCTGGGAACAGAGTTTTTGGGCTTGGAGAGTGTGAAAATTGTGTTTCTGACAGTCTACTGAAATCTGAATGCTGAGTATTGTTCAAAGCTGAGAACAGAGTTTTTGGGCTCTGAGTGACTCCAAAAACCTTTCCAGGCATTCTCCTTTAAATTGAATGCTGAGCGATGTTGAAAACGTGGGAATCGTGTTTTTGCGCTCTGAAAGTGTTGAAAACCGTGTTTCTGGCAATATAGATGAAACTGCACGTTGAATGATGTTAAAACCCAGGAATCGCGTTTTTGCGCTCTGAAAGTGTCGAAAACAGGGTTTCTCGCAATATCATTGAAACTGCACGCTGAATGATGTTAAAACCCGGGAATCGCGTTTTTGCGTTGTGAAAGTGTAGAAAACGGCGTTTCTGATGCACTTCTGGAAAATGAGTGCTGTGTGTTGTTCAAAGCTGGGAACAGAGTTTTTGGGCTTGGAGAGGGTGAAAATTGTGTTTCTGACAGTCTACTGAAATCTGAATGCTGAGTATTGTTCAAAGTTGAGAACAGAGTTTTTGGGCTCTGAGTGACTCCAAAAACCTTTTCAGGCATTCTCCTTTAAATTGAATGCTGAGCGATGTTGAAAACGTGGGAATCGTGTTTTTGCGCTCTGAAAGTGTTGAAAACCGTGTTTCTGGCAATATAGTTGAAACTGCACGCTGAATGATGTTAAAACCCAGGAATCGCGTTTTTGCGCTCTGAAAGTGTCGAAAACAGCTTTTTTGATGCACTTCTGGAAAATGAGTGCTGTGTGTTGTTCAAAGCTGGGAACAGAGTTTTTGGGCTTGGAGAGGGTGAAAATTGTGTTTCTGACAGTCTACTGAAATCTGAATGCTGAGTGTTGTTCAAAGCTGAGAACAGAGTTTTTGGGCTCTGAATGACTCCAAAAACCTTTTCAGGCATTCTCCTTTAAATTGAATGCTGAGCGATGTTGAAAACGTGGGAATCGTGTTTTTGCGCTCTGAAAGTGTTGAAAACCGTGTTTCTGGCAATATAGTTGAAACTGCACGCTGAATGATTTTAAAACCCGGGAATCGTGTTTTTGCGTTGTGAAAGTGTCGAAAACTGCGTTTCTGATGCACTTCTGGAAAATGAATGCTGTGTGTTGTTCAAAGCTGGGAACAGAGTTTTTGGGCTTGGAGAGTGTGAAAATTGTGTTTCTGACAGTCTACTGAAATCTGAATGCTGAGTGTTGTTCAAAGCTGAGAACAGAGTTTTTGGGCTCTGAGTGACTCCAAAAACCTTTCCAGGCATTCTCCTTTAAATTGAATGCTGAGCGATGTTGAAAACGTGGGAATCGTGTTTTTGCGCTCTGAAAGTGTTGAAAACTGTGTTTCTGGCAATATAGTTGAAACTGCACGCTGAATGATGTTAAAACCCGGGAATCGCGTTTTTGCGTTGTGAAAGTGTCGAAAACGGCGTTTCTCATGCACTTCTTTAAAATGAATGCTGTGTGTTGTTCAAAGCTGGGAACAGAGTTTTTGGGCTTGGAGAGTGTGAAAATTGTGTTTCTGACAGTCTACTGAAATCTGAATGCTGAGTGTTGTTCAAAGCTGAGAACAGAGTTTTTGGGCTCTGAGTGACTCCAAAAACCTTTTCAGGCATTCTCCTTTAAATTGCATGCTGAGCGATGTTGAAAATGTGGGAATCGTGTTTTTGCGCTCTGAAAGTGTTGAAAACCGTGTTTCTGGCAATATAGTTGAAACTGCACGCTGAATGATGTTAAAACCCAGGAATCGCGTTGTTGCGCTCTGAAAGTGTCAAAAACAGGGTTTCTCGCAATATCATTGAAACTGCACGCTGAATGATGTTAAAACCCGGGAATCGCGTTTTTGCGCTCTGAAAGTGTCGAAAACAGCTTTTTTGATGCACTTCTGGAAAATGAGTGCTGTGTGTTGTTCAAAGCTGGGAACAGAGTTTTTGGGCTTGGAGAGGGTGAAAATTGTGTTTCTGACAGTCTACTGAAATCTGAATGCTGAGTATTGTTCAAAGCTGAGAACAGAGTTTTTGGGCTCTGAGTGACTCCAAAAACCTTTCCAGGCATTCTCCTTTAAATTGAATGCTGAGCGATGTTGAAAACGCGGGAATCGTGTTTTTGCGCTCTGAAAGTGTTGAAAACCGTGTTTCTGGCAATATAGTTGAAACTGCACGCTGAATGATGTTAAAACCCGGGAATCGCGTTTTTGCGTTGTGAAAGTGTCGAAAACTGCGTTTCTGATGCACTTCTGGAAAATGAATGCTGTGTGTTGTTCAAAGCTGGGAACAGAGTTTTTGGGCTTGGAGAGTGTGAAAATTGTGTTTCTGACAGTCTACTGAAATCTGAATGCTGAGTGTTGTTCAAAGCTGAGAACAGAGTTTTTGGGCTCTGAGTGACTCCAAAAACCTTTCCAGGCATTCTCCTTTAAATTGAATGCTGAGCGATGTTGAAAACGTGGGAATCGTGTTTTTGCGCTCTGAAAGTGTTGAAAACTGTGTTTCTGGCAATATAGTTGAAACTGCACGCTGAATGATGTTAAAACCCGGGAATCGCGTTTTTACGTTGTGAAAGTGTCGAAAACGGCGTTTCTGATGCACTTCTTTAAAATGAATGCTGTGTGTTGTTCAAAGCTGGGAACAGAGTTTTTGGGCTTGGAGAGTGTGAAAATTGTGTTTCTGACAGTCTACTGAAATCTGAATGCTGAGTGTTGTTCAAAGCTGAGAACAGAGTTTTTGGGCTCTGAATGACTCCAAAAACCTTTTCAGGCATTCTCCTTTAAATTGAATGCTGAGCGATGTTGAAAACGTGGGAATCGTGTTTTTGCGCTCTGAAAGTGTTGAAAACCGTGTTTCTGGCAATATAGTTGAAACTGCACGCTGAATGATGTTAAAACCCGGGAATCGCGTTTTTACGTTGTGAAAGTGTCGAAAACGGCGTTTCTGATGCACTTCTTTAAAATGAATGCTGTGTGTTGTTCAAAGCTGGGAACAGAGTTTTTGGGCTTGGAGAGTGTGAAAATTGTGTTTCTGGCAGTCTACTGAAATCTGAATGCTGAGTGTTGTTCAAAGCTGAGAACAGAGTTTTTGGGCTCTGAGAGACTCCAAAAACTCTTTCAGGCATTCCCCTTTAAATTGAATGCTGAGCGATGTTGAAAACGTGAGAATCGTGTTTTTGCGCTCTGAAAGTGTTGAAAACCGTGTTTCTGGCAATATAGTTGAAACTGCACGTTGAATGATGTTAAAACCCAGGAATCGCGTTTTTGCGCTCTGAAAGAGTCGAAAACAGGGTTTCTCGCAATATCATTGAAACTGCACGCTGAATGATTTTAAAACCCGGGAATCGCGTTTTTGCCTTGTGAAAGTGTAGAAAACGGCGTTTCTGATGCACTTCTGGAAAATGAATGCTGTGTGTTGTTCAAAGCTGGGAACAGAGTTTTTGGGCTTGGAGAGTGTGAAAATTGTGTTTCTGACAGTCTACTGAAATCTGAATGCTGAGTGTTGTTCAAAGCTGAGAACAGAGTTTTTGGGCTTGGAGAGTGTGAAAATTGTGTTTCTGGCAGTCTACTGAAATCTGAATGCTGAGTGTTGTTCAAAGCTGAGAACAGAGTTTTTGGGCTCTGAGTGACTCCAAAAACCTTTTCAGGCATTCTCCTTTAAATTGAATGCTGAGCGATGTTGAAAACGTGGGAATCGTGTTTTTGCGCTCTGAAAGTGTTGAAAACCGTGTTTCTGGCAATATAGTTGAAACTGCACGTTGAATGATGTTAAAACCCGGGAATCGCGTTTTTGCGCTCTGAAAGTGTCGAAAACAGGATTTCTCGCAATATCATTGAAACTGCATGCTGAATGATGTTAAATCCCGGGAATCGCGTTTTTGCGTTGTGAAAGTGTAGAAAACGGCGTTTCTGATGCACTTCTGGAAAATGAATGCTGTGTGTTGTTCAAAGCTGGGAACAGAGTTTTTGGGCTTGGAGAGTGTGAAAATTGTGTTTCTGACAGTCTACTGAAATCTGAATGCTGAGTGTTGTTCAAAGCTGAGAACAGAGTTTTTGGGCTCTGAGTGACTCCAAAAACCTTTTCAGGCATTCTCCTTTAAATTGAATGCTGAGTGATTTTGAAAACGTGGGAATCGTGTTTTTGCGCTCTGAAAGTGTTGAAAACCGTGTTTCTGGCAATATAGATGAAACTGCACGTTGAATGATGTTAAAACCCAGGAATCGCGTTTTTGCGCTCTGAAAGTGTCGAAAACAGCTTTTCTGATTCACTTCTGGAAAATGAGTGCTGTGTGTTGTTCAAAGCTGGGAACAGAGTTTTTGGGCTTGGAGAGTGTGAAAATTGTGTTTCTGACAGTCTACTGAAATCTGAATGCTGAGTGTTGTTCAAAGCTGAGAACAGAGTTTTTGGGCTCTGAGAGACTCCAAAAACCTTTTCAGGCATTCTCCTTTAAATTGAATGCTGAGCGATGTTGAAAACGTGGGAATCGTGTTTTTGCACTCTGAAAGTGTTGAAAACCGTGTTTCTGGCAATATAGTTGAAAATGCACGCTGAATGATGTTAAAACCCGGGAATCGCGTTTTTGCGCTCTGAAAGTGTCGAAAACAGGGTTTCTCGCAATATCATTGAAACTGCACGTTGAATGATGTTAAAACCCAGGAATCGCGTTTTTGCGCTCTGAAAGTGTCGAAAACAGCGTTTCTGATGCACTTCTGGAACATGAATGCTGTGTTTTGTTCAAAGCTGGGAACAGAGTTTTTGGGCTTGGAGAGTGTGAAAATTGTGTTTCTGACAGTCTACTGAAATCTGAATGCTGAGTGTTGTTCAAAGCTGAGAACAGAGTTTTTGGGCTCTGAGTGACTCCAAAAACCTTTTCAGGCATTCTCCTTTAAATTGAATGCTGAGCGATTTTGAAAACGTGGGAATCGTGTTTTTGCGCTCTGAAAGTGTTGAAAACCGTGTTTCTGGCAATATAGTTGAAACTGCACGTTGAATGATGTTAAAACCCAGGAATCGCGTTTTTGCACTCTGAAAGTGTCGAAAACAGGATTTCTCGCAATATCATTGAAACTGCACGCTGAATGATGTTAAATCCCGGGAATCGCGTTTTTGCGTTGTGAAAGTGTAGAAAACGGCGTTTCTGATGCACTTCTGGAAAATGAATGCTGTGTGTTGTTCAAAGCTGGGAACAGAGTTTTTGGGCTTGGAGAGTGTGAAAATTGTGTTTCTGACAGTCTTCTGAAATCTGAATGCTGAGTGTTGTTCAAAGCTGAGAACAGAGTTTTTGGGCTCTGAGAGACTCCAAAAACCTTTCCAGGCATTCTCCTTTAAATTGAATGCTGAGCGATGTTGAAAACGTGGGAATCGTGTTTTTGCGCTCTGAAAGTGTTGAAAACCGTGTTTCTGGCAATATAGTTGAAAATGCACGTTGAATGATGTTAAAACCCAGGAATCGCGTTTTTGCGCTCTGAAAGTGTCGAAAACAGGGTTTCTCGCAATATCATTGAAACTGCACGTTGAATGATGTTAAAACCCAGGAATCGCGTTTTTGCGCTCTGAAAGTGTCGAAAACAGCTTTTTTGATGCACTTCTGGAAAATGAGTGCTGTGTGTTGTTCAAAGCTGGGAACAGAGTTTTTGGGCTTGGAGAGGGTGAAAATTGTGTTTCTGACAGTCTACTGAAATCTGAATGCTGAGTGTTGTTCAAAGCTGAGAACAGAGTTTTTGGGCTCTGAATGACTCCAAAAACCTTTTCAGGCATTCTCCTTTAAATTGAATGCTGAGCGATGTTGAAAACGTGGGAATCGTGTTTTTGCGCTCTGAAAGTGTTGAAAACCGTGTTTCTGACAATATAGTTGAAACTGCAAGCTGAATGATGTTAAAACCCGGGAATTGTGTTTTTGCGTTTTGAAAGTGTCGAAAACTGCGTTTCTGATGCACTTCTGGAAAATGAATGCTGTGTGTTGTTCAAAGCTGGGAACAGAGTTTTTGGGCTTGGAGAGTGTGAAAATTGTGTTTCTGACAGTCTACTGAAATCTGAATGCTGAGTGTTGTTCAAAGCTGAGAACAGAGTTTTTGGGCTCTGAGTGACTCCAAAAACCTTTCCAGGCATTCTCCTTTAAATTGAATGCTGAGCGATGTTGAAAACGTGGGAATCGTGTTTTTGCGCTCTGAAAGTGTTGAAAACTGTGTTTCTGGCAATATAGTTGAAACTGCACGCTGAATGATGTTAAAACCCAGGAATAGCGTTTTTGCGCTCTGAAAGAGTCGAAAACAGGGTTTCTCGCAATATCATTGAAACTGCACGCTGAATGATTTTAAAACCCGGGAATCGCGTTTTTGCCTTGTGAAAGTGTAGAAAACGGCGTTTCTGATGCACTTCTGGAAAATGAATGCTGTGTGTTGTTCAAAGCTGGGAACAGAGTTTTTGGGCTTGGAGAGTGTGAAAATTGTGTTTCTGACAGTCTACTGAAATCTGAATGCTGAGTGTTGTTCAAAGCTGAGAACAGAGTTTTTGGGCTCTGAATGACTCCAAAAACCTTTTCAGGCATTCTCCTTTAAATTGAATGCTGAGCGATGTTGAAAACGTGGGAATCGTGTTTTTGCGCTCTGAAAGTGTTGAAAACCGTGTTTCTGGCAATATAGTTGAAACTGCACGCTGAATGATGTTAAAACCCGGGAATCGTGTTTTTGCGTTGTGAAAGTGTCGAAAACTGCGTTTCTGATGCACTTCTGGAAAATGAATGCTGTGTGTTGTTCAAAGCTGGGAACAGAGTTTTTGGGCTTGGAGAGTGTGAAAATTGTGTTTCTGACAGTCTACTGAAATCTGAATGCTGAGTGTTGTTCAAAGCTGAGAACAGAGTTTTTGGGCTCTGAGTGACTCCAAAAACCTTTCCAGGCATTCTCCTTTAAATTGAATGCTGAGCGATGTTGAAAACGTGGGAATCGTGTTTTTGCGCTCTGAAAGTGTTGAAAACTGTGTTTCTGGCAATATAGTTGAAACTGCACGCTGAATGATGTTAAAACCCGGGAATCGCGTTTTTACGTTGTGAAAGTGTCGAAAACGGCGTTTCTGATGCACTTCTTTAAAATGAATGCTGTGTGTTGTTCAATGCTGGGAACAGAGTTTTTGGGCTTGGAGAGTGTGAAAATTGTGTTTCTGGCAGTCTACTGAAATCTGAATGCTGAGTGTTGTTCAAAGCTGAGAACAGAGTTTTTGGGCTCTGAGAGACTCCAAAAACCTTTTCAGGCATTCCCCTTTAAATTGAATGCTGAGCGATGTTGAAAACGTGAGAATCGTGTTTTTGCGCTCTGAAAGTGTTGAAAACCGTGTTTCTGGCAATATAGTTGAAAATGCACGTTGAATGATGTTAAAACCCAGGAATAGCGTTTTTGCGCTCTGAAAGAGTCGAAAACAGGGTTTCTCGCAATATCATTGAAACTGCACGCTGAATGATTTTAAAACCCGGGAATCGCGTTTTTGCGTTGTGAAAGTGTAGAAAACGGCGTTTCTGATGCACTTCTGGAAAATGAATGCTGTGTGTTGTTCAAAGCTGGGAACAGAGTTTTTGGGCTTGGAGAGTGTGAAAATTGTGTTTCTGACAGTCTACTGAAATCTGAATGCTGAGTGTTGTTCAAAGCTGAGAACAGAGTTTTTGGGCTCTGAGTGACTCCAAAAACCTTTCCAGGCATTCTCCTTTAAATTGAATGCTGAGCGATGTTGAAAACGTGGGAATCGTGTTTCTGCGCTCTGAAAGTGTTGAAAACCGTGTTTCTGGCAATATAGATGAAACTGCACGCTGAATGATGTTAAAACCCAGGAATCGCGTTTTTGCGCTCTGAAAGTGTCGAAAACAGGGTTTCTCGCAATATCATTGAAAGTGCATGCTGAATGATGTTAAAACCCAGGAATCGCGTTTTTGCGCTCTGAAAGTGTCGAAAACAGCTTTTTTGATGCACTTCTGGAAAATGAGTGCTGTGTGTTGTTCAAAGCTGGGAACAGAGTTTTTGGGCTTGGAGAGGGTGAAAATTGTGTTTCTGACAGTCTACTGAAATCTGAATGCTGAGTGTTGTTCAAAGCTGAGAACAGAGTTTTTGGGCTCTGAGTGACTCCAAAAACCTTTCCAGGCATTCTCCTTTAAATTGAATGCTGAGCGATGTTGAAAACGTGGGAATCGTGTTTCTGCGCTCTGAAAGTGTTGAAAACCGTGTTTCTGGCAATATAGATGAAACTGCACGTTGAATGATGTTAAAACCCAGGAATCGCGTTTTTGCGCTCTGAAAGTGTCGAAAACAGGGTTTCTCGCAATATCATTGAAACTGCACGCTGAATGATGTTAAAACCCGGGAATCGCGTTTTTGCGTTGTGAAAGTGTAGAAAACGGCGTTTCTGATGCACTTCTGGAAAATGAATGCTGTGTGTTGTTCAAAGCTGGGAACAGAGTTTTTGGGCTTGGAGAGTGTGAAAATTGTGTTTCTGACAGTCTACTGAAATCTGAATGCTGAGTATTGTTCAAAGCTGAGAACAGAGTTTTTGGGCTCTGAGTGACTCCAAAAACCTTTCCAGGCATTCTCCTTTAAATTGAATGCTGAGCGATGTTGAAAACGTGGGAATCGTGTTTTTTGCGCTCTGAAAGTGTTGAAAACCGTGTTTCTGGCAATATAGATGAAACTGCACGTTGAATGATGTTAAAACCCAGGAATCGCGTTTTTGCGCTCTGAAAGTGTCGAAAACAGGGTTTCTCGCAATATCATTGAAACTGCACGCTGAATGATGTTAAAACCCGGGAATCGCGTTTTTGCGTTGTGAAAGTGTAGAAATCGGCGTTTCTGATGCACTTCTGGAAAATGAGTGCTGTGTGTTGTTCAAAGCTGGGAACAGAGTTTTTGGGCTTGGAGAGGGTGAAAATTGTGTTTCTGACAGTCTACTGAAATCTGAATGCTGAGTATTGTTCAAAGTTGAGAACAGAGTTTTTGGGCTCTGAGTGACTCCAAAAACCTTTTCAGGCATTCTCCTTTAAATTGAATGCTGAGCGATGTTGAAAACGTGGGAATCGTGTTTTTGCGCTCTGAAAGTGTTGAAAACCGTGTTTCTGGCAATATAGTTGAAACTGCACGCTGAATGATGTTAAAACCCAGGAATCGCGTTTTTGCGCTCTGAAAGTGTCGAAAACAGCTTTTTTGATGCACTTCTGGAAAATGAGTGCTGTGTGTTGTTCAAAGCTGGGAACAGAGTTTTTGGGCTTGGAGAGGGTGAAAATTGTGTTTCTGACAGTCTACTGAAATCTGAATGCTGAGTGTTGTTCAAAGCTGAGAACAGAGTTTTTGGGCTCTGAATGACTCCAAAAACCTTTTCAGGCATTCTCCTTTAAATTGAATGCTGAGCGATGTTGAAAACGTGGGAATCGTGTTTTTGCGCTCTGAAAGTGTTGAAAACCGTGTTTCTGGCAATATAGTTGAAACTGCACGCTGAATGATGTTAAAACCCGGGAATCGTGTTTTTGCGTTGTGAAAGTGTCGAAAACTGCGTTTCTGATGCACTTCTGGAAAATGAATGCTGTGTGTTGTTCAAAGCTGGGAACAGAGTTTTTGGGCTTGGAGAGTGTGAAAATTGTGTTTCTGACAGTCTACTGAAATCTGAATGCTGAGTGTTGTTCAAAGCTGAGAACAGAGTTTTTGGGCTCTGAGTGACTCCAAAAACCTTTCCAGGCATTCTCCTTTAAATTGAATGCTGAGCGATGTTGAAAACGTGGGAATCGTGTTTTTGCGCTCTGAAAGTGTTGAAAACTGTGTTTCTGGCAATATAGTTGAAACTGCACGCTGAATGATGTTAAAACCCGGGAATCGCGTTTTTACGTTGTGAAAGTGTCGAAAACGGCGTTTCTGATGCACTTCTGGAAAATGAATGCTGTGTGTTGTTCAAAGCTGGGAACAGAGTTTTTGGGCTTGGAGAGTGTGAAAATTGTGTTTCTGACAGTCTACTGAAATCTGAATGCTGAGTGTTGTTCAAAGCTGAGAACAGAGTTTTTGGGCTCTGAGTGACTCCAAAAACCTTTTCAGGCATTCTCCTTTAAATTGCATGCTGAGCGATGTTGAAAATGTGGGAATCGTGTTTTTGCGCTCTGAAAGTGTTGAAAACCGTGTTTCTGGCAATATAGTTGAAACTGCACGCTGAATGATGTTAAAACCCAGGAATCGCGTTGTTGCGCTCTGAAAGTGTCAAAAACAGGGTTTCTCGCAATATCATTGAAACTGCACGCTGAATGATGTTAAAACCCGGGAATCGCGTTTTTGCGCTCTGAAAGTGTCGAAAACAGCTTTTTTGATGCACTTCTGGAAAATGAGTGCTGTGTGTTGTTCAAAGCTGGGAACAGAGTTTTTGGGCTTGGAGAGGGTGAAAATTGTGTTTCTGACAGTCTACTGAAATCTGAATGCTGAGTATTGTTCAAAGCTGAGAACAGAGTTTTTGGGCTCTGAGTGACTCCAAAAACCTTTCCAGGCATTCTCCTTTAAATTGAATGCTGAGCGATGTTGAAAACGCGGGAATCGTGTTTTTGCGCTCTGAAAGTGTTGAAAACCGTGTTTCTGGCAATATAGTTGAAACTGCACGCTGAATGATGTTAAAACCCGGGAATCGTGTTTTTGCGTTGTGAAAGTGTCGAAAACTGCGTTTCTGATGCACTTCTGGAAAATGAATGCTGTGTGTTGTTCAAAGCTGGGAACAGAGTTTTTGGGCTTGGAGAGTGTGAAAATTGTGTTTCTGACAGTCTACTGAAATCTGAATGCTGAGTGTTGTTCAAAGCTGAGAACAGAGTTTTTGGGCTCTGAGTGACTCCAAAAACCTTTCCAGGCATTCTCCTTTAAATTGAATGCTGAGCGATGTTGAAAACGTGGGAATCGTGTTTTTGCGCTCTGAAAGTGTTGAAAACTGTGTTTCTGGCAATATAGTTGAAACTGCACGCTGAATGATGTTAAAACCCGGGAATCGCGTTTTTACGTTGTGAAAGTGTCGAAAACGGCGTTTCTGATGCACTTCTTTAAAATGAATGCTGTGTGTTGTTCAAAGCTGGGAACAGAGTTTTTGGGCTTGGAGAGTGTGAAAATTGTGTTTCTGACAGTCTACTGAAATCTGAATGCTGAGTGTTGTTCAAAGCTGAGAACAGAGTTTTTGGGCTCTGAATGACTCCAAAAACCTTTTCAGGCATTCTCCTTTAAATTGAATGCTGAGCGATGTTGAAAACGTGGGAATCGTGTTTTTGCGCTCTGAAAGTGTTGAAAACCGTGTTTCTGGCAATATAGTTGAAACTGCACGCTGAATGATGTTAAAACCCGGGAATCGCGTTTTTACGTTGTGAAAGTGTCGAAAACGGCGTTTCTGATGCACTTCTTTAAAATGAATGCTGTGTGTTGTTCAATGCTGGGAACAGAGTTTTTGGGCTTGGAGAGTGTGAAAATTGTGTTTCTGGCAGTCTACTGAAATCTGAATGCTGAGTGTTGTTCAAAGCTGAGAACAGAGTTTTTGGGCTCTGAGAGACTCCAAAAACCCTTTCAGGCATTCCCCTTTAAATTGAATGCTGAGCGATGTTGAAAACGTGAGAATCGTGTTTTTGCGCTCTGAAAGTGTTGAAAACCGTGTTTCTGGCAATATAGTTGAAAATGCACGTTGAATGATGTTAAAACCCAGGAATAGCGTTTTTGCGCTCTGAAAGAGTCGAAAACAGGGTTTCTCGCAATATCATTGAAACTGCACGCTGAATGATTTTAAAACCCGGGAATCGCGTTTTTGCCTTGTGAAAGTGTAGAAAACGGCGTTTCTGATGCACTTCTGGAAAATGAATGCTGTGTGTTGTTCAAAGCTGGGAACAGAGTTTTTGGGCTTGGAGAGTGTGAAAATTGTGTTTCTGACAGTCTACTGAAATCTGAATGCTGAGTGTTGTTCAAAGCTGAGAACAGAGTTTTTGGGCTTGGAGAGTGTGAAAATTGTGTTTCTGGCAGTCTACTGAAATCTGAATGCTGAGTGTTGTTCAAAGCTGAGAACAGAGTTTTTGGGCTCTGAGTGACTCCAAAAACCTTTTCAGGCATTCTCCTTTAAATTGAATGCTGAGCGATGTTGAAAACGTGGGAATCGTGTTTTTGCGCTCTGAAAGTGTTGAAAACCGTGTTTCTGGCAATATAGTTGAAAATGCACGTTGAATGATGTTAAAACCCAGGAATCGCGTTTTTGCGCTCTGAAAGTGTCGAAAACAGCTTTTCTGATGCACTTCTGGAAAATGAGTGCAGTGTGTTGTTCAAAGCTGGGAACAGAGTTTTTGGGCTTGGAGAGTGTGAAAATTGTGTTTCTGGCAGTCTACTGAAATCTGAATGCTGAGTATTGTTCAAAGCTGAGAACAGAGTTTTTGGGCTCTGAGTGACTCCAAAAACCTTTCCAGGCATTCTCCTTTAAATTGAATGCTGAGCGATGTTGAAAACGTGGGAATCGTGTTTCTGCGCTCTGAAAGTGTTGAAAACCGTGTTTCTGGCAATATAGATGAAACTGCACGCTGAATGATGTTAAAACCCAGGAATCGCGTTTTTTGCGCTCTGAAAGTGTCGAAAACAGGGTTTCTCGCAATATCATTGAAAGTGCATGCTGAATGATGTTAAAACCCAGGAATCGCGTTTTTTGCGCTCTGAAAGTGTCGAAAACAGCTTTTTTGATGCACTTCTGGAAAATGAGTGCTGTGTGTTGTTCAAAGCTGGGAACAGAGTTTTTGGGCTTGGAGAGGGTGAAAATTGTGTTTCTGACAGTCTACTGAAATCTGAATGCTGAGTATTGTTCAAAGCTGAGAACAGAGTTTTTGGGCTCTGAGTAACTCCAAAAACCTTTCCAGGCATTCTCCTTTAAATTGAATGCTGAGCGATGTTGAAAACGTGGGAATCGTGTTTTTGCGCTCTGAAAGTGTTGAAAACCGTGTTTCTGGCAATATAGATGAAACTGCACGTTGAATGATGTTAAAACCCAGGAATCGCGTTTTTGCGCTCTGAAAGTGTCGAAAACAGGGTTTCTCGCAATATCATTGAAACTGCACGCTGAATGATGTTAAAACCCGGGAATCGCGTTTTTGCGTTGTGAAAGTGTAGAAAACGGCGTTTCTGATGCACTTCTGGAAAATGAATGTTGTGTGTTGTTCAAAGCTGGGAACAGAGTTTTTGGGCTTGGAGAGTGTGAAAATTGTGTTTCTGACAGTCTACTGAAATCTGAATGCTGAGTATTGTTCAAAGCTGGGAACAGAGTTTTTGGGCTTTGAGAGTGTGAAAATTGTGTTTCTGGCAGTCTACTGAAATCTGAATGCTGAGTATTGTTCAAAGCTGAGAACAGAGTTTTTGGGCTCTGAGTGACTCCAAAAACCTTTCCAGGCATTCTCCTTTAAATTGAATGCTGAGCGATGTTGAAAACGTGGGAATCGTGTTTTTGCGCTCTGAAAGTGTTGAAAACCGTGTTTCTGGCAATATAGTTGAAACTGCACGTTGAATGATGTTAAAACCCAGGAATCGTGTTTTTGCGCTCTGAAAGTGTCGAAAACAGGGTTTCTCGCAATATCATTGAAACTGCACGTTGAATGATGTTAAAACCCAGGAATCGCGTTTTTGCGCTCTGAAAGTGTCGAAAACAGCTTTTCTGATGCACTTCTGGAAAATGAATGCTGTGTGTTGTTCAAAGCTGGGAACAGTGTTTTTGGGCTTGGAGAGTGTGAAAATTGTGTTTCTGACAGTCTACTGAAATCTGAATGCTGAGTGTTGTTCAAAGCTGAGAACAGAGTTTTTGGGCTCTGAGTGACTCCAAAAACCTTTTCAGGCATTCTCCTTTAAATTGAATGCTGAGCGATGTTGAAAACGTGGGAATCGTGTTTTTGCGCTCTGAAAGTGTTGAAAACCGTGTTTCTGGCAATATAGTTGAAACTGCACGCTGAATGATTTTAAAACCCGGGAATCGCGTTTTTGCCTTGTGAAAGTGTAGAAAACGGCGTTTCTGATGCACTTCTGGAAAATGAATGCTGTGTGTTGTTCAAAGCTGGGAACAGAGTTTTTGGGCTTGGAGAGTGTGAAAATTGTGTTTCTGACAGTCTACTGAAATCTGAATGCTGAGTGTTGTTCAAAGCTGAGAACAGAGTTTTTGGGCTCTGAGTGACTCCAAAAACCTTTCCAGGCATTCTCCTTTAAATTGAATGCTGAGCGATGTTGAAAACGTGGGAATCGTGTTTTTGCGCTCTGAAAGTGTTGAAAACCGTGTTTCTGGCAATATAGATGAAACTGCACGTTGAATGATGTTAAAACCCAGGAATCGCGTTTTTGCGCTCTGAAAGTGTCGAAAACAGGGTTTCTCGCAATATCATTGAAACTGCACGCTGAATGATGTTAAAACCCGGGAATCGCGTTTTTGCGTTGTGAAAGTGTAGAAAACGGCGTTTCTGATGCACTTCTGGAAAATGAATGTTGTGTGTTGTTCAAAGCTGGGAACAGAGTTTTTGGGCTTGGAGAGTGTGAAAATTGTGTTTCTGACAGTCTACTGAAATCTGAATGCTGAGTATTGTTCAAAGCTGGGAACAGAGTTTTTGGGCTTTGAGAGTGTGAAAATTGTGTTTCTGGCAGTCTACTGAAATCTGAATGCTGAGTATTGTTCAAAGCTGAGAACAGAGTTTTTGGGCTCTGAGTGACTCCAAAAACCTTTCCAGGCATTCTCCTTTAAATTGAATGCTGAGCGATGTTGAAAACGTGGGAATCGTGTTTTGCGCTCTGAAAGTGTTGAAAACCGTGTTTCTGGCAATATAGTTGAAACTGCACGTTGAATGATGTTAAAACCCAGGAATCGTGTTTTTGCGCTCTGAAAGTGTCGAAAACAGGGTTTCTCGCAATATCATTGAAACTGCACGTTGAATGATGTTAAAACCAGGAATCGCGTTTTTTTGCGCTCTGAAAGTGTCGAAAACAGCTTTTCTGATGCACTTCTGGAAAATGAATGCTGTGTGTTGTTCAAAGCTGGGAACAGTGTTTTTGGGCTTGGAGAGTGTGAAAATTGTGTTTCTGACAGTCTACTGAAATCTGAATGCTGAGTGTTGTTCAAAGCTGAGAACAGAGTTTTTGGGCTCTGAGTGACTCCAAAAACCTTTTCAGGCATTCTCCTTTAAATTGAATGCTGAGCGATGTTGAAAAACGTGGGAATCGTGTTTTTGCGCTCTGAAAGTGTTGAAAACCGTGTTTCTGGCAATATAGTTGAAACTGCACGCTGAATGATTTTAAAACCCGGGAATCGCGTTTTTGCGTTGTGAAAGTTTAGAAAACGGCGTTTCTGATGCACTTCTGGAAAATGAATGCTGTGTGTTGTTCAAAGCTGGGAACAGAGTTTTTGGGCTTGGAGAGTGTGAAAATTGTGTTTCTGACAGTCTACTGAAATCTGAATGCTGAGTGTTGTTCAAAGCTGAGAACAGAGTTTTTGGGCTTGGAGAGTGTGAAAATTGTGTTTCTGGCAGTCTACTGAAATCTGAATGCTGAGTGTTGTTCAAAGCTGAGAACAGAGTTTTTGGGCTCTGAGTGACTCCAAAAACCTTTTCAGGCATTCTCCTTTAAATTGAATGCTGAGCGATGTTGAAAACGTGGGAATCGTGTTTTTGCGCTCTGAAAGTGTTGAAAACCGTGTTTCTGGCAATATAGTTGAAAATGCACGTTGAATGATGTTAAAACCCAGGAATAGCGTTTTTGCGCTCTGAAAGTGTCGAAAACAGCTTTTCTGATGCACTTCTGGAAAATGAGTGCAGTGTGTTGTTCAAAGCTGGGAACAGAGTTTTTGGGCTTGGAGAGTGTGAAAATTGTGTTTCTGACAGTCTACTGAAATCTGAATGCTGAGTATTGTTCAAAGCTGAGAACAGAGTTTTTGGGCTCTGAGTGACTCCAAAAACCTTTTCCAGGCATTCTCCTTTAAATTGAATGCTGAGCGATGTTGAAAACGTGGGAATCGTGTTTTTGCGCTCTGAAAGTGTTGAAAACCGTGTTTCTGGCAATATAGATGAAACTGCACGCTGAATGATGTTAAAACCCAGGAATCGCGTTTTTGCGCTCTGAAAGTGTCGAAAAACAGCTTTTTTGATGCACTTCTGGAAAATGAGTGCTGTGTGTTGTTCAAAGCTGGGAACAGAGTTTTTGGGCTTGGAGAGTGTGAAAATTGTGTTTCTGACAGTCTACTGAAATCTGAATGCTGAGTATTGTTCAAGCTGAGAACAGAGTTTTTGGGCTCTGAGTGACTCCAAAAACCTTTCCAGGCATTCTCCTTTAAATTGAATGCTGAGCGATGTTGAAAACGTGGGAATCGTGTTTTTTGCGCTCTGAAAGTGTTGAAAACCGTGTTTCTGGCAATATAGATGAAACTGCACGTTGAATGATGTTAAAACCCAGGAATCGCGTTTTTGCGCTCTGAAAGTGTCGAAAACAGGTTTCTCGCAATATCATTGAAACTGCACGCTGAATGATGTTAAAACCCGGGAATCGGCGTTTTTGCGTTGTGAAAGTGTAGAAAACGGCGTTTCTGATGCACTTCTGGAAAATGAATGTTGTGTGTTGTTCAAAGCTGGGAACAGAGTTTTTGGCTTGGAGAGTGTGAAAATTGTGTTTCTGACAGTCCTACTGAAATCTGAATGCTGAGTATTGTTCAAAGCTGGGAACAGAGTTTTTGGGCTTTGAGAGTGTGAAAATTGTGTTTCTGGCAGTCTACTGAAATCTGAATGCTGAGTATTGTTCAAAGCTGAGAACAGAGTTTTTGGGCTCTGAGTGACTCCAAAAACCTTTCCAGGCATTCTCCTTTAAATGAATGCTGAGCGATGTTGAAAACGTGGGAATCGTGTTTTTGCGCTCTGAAAGTGTTGAAAACCGTGTTTCTGGCAATATAGTTGAAACTGCACGTTGAATGATGTTTAAAACCCAGGAATCGTGTTTTTGCGCTCTGAAAGTGTCGAAAACAGGGTTTCTCGCAATATCATTGAAACTGCACGTTGAATGATGTTAAAACCCAGGAATCGCGTTTTTGCGCTCTGAAAGTGTCGAAAACAGCTTTTCTGATGCACTTCTGGAAAATGAATGCTGTGTGTTGTTCAAAGCTGGGAACAGAGTTTTTGGGCTTGGAGAGTGTGAAAATTGTGCTTCTGACAGTCTACTGAAATCTGAATGCTGAGTGTTGTTCAAAGCTGAGAACAGAGTTTTTGGGCTCTGAGTGACTCCAAAAACCTTTTCAGGCATTCTCCTTTAAATTGAATGCTGAGCGATGTTGAAAACGTGGGAATCGTGTTTTTTGCGCTCTGAAAGTGTTGAAAACCGTGTTTCTGGCAATATAGTTGAAACTGCACGTTGAATGATGTTAAAACCCGGGAATCGCGTTTTTGCGCTCTGAAAGTGTCGGAAAACAGGATTTCTCGCATATCATTGAAACTGCATGCTGAATGATGTTAAATCCCGAGAATCGCGTTTTTGCGTTGTGAAAGTGTAGAAAACGCGTTTCTGATGCACTTCTGGAAAATGAATGCTGTGTGTTGTTCAAAGCTGGGAACAGAGTTTTTGGGCTTGGAGAGTGTGAAAATTGTGTTTCTGACAGTCTACTGAAATCTGAATGCTGAGTGTTGTTCAAAGCTGAGAACAGAGTTTTTGGGCTCTGAGTGACTCCAAAAACCTTTCCAGGCATTCTCCTTTAAATTGAATGCTGAGTGATGTTGAAAACGTGGGAATCGTGTTTTTGCGCTCTGAAAGTGTTGAAAACTGTGTTTCTCGCAATATAGTTGAAACTGCACGTTGAATGATGTTAAAACCCAGGAATCGCGTTTTTGCGCTCTGAAAGTGTCGAAAACAGCTTTTCTGATTCACTTCTGGAAAATGAGTGCTGTGTGTTGTTCAAAGCTGGGAACAGAGTTTTTGGGCTTGGAGAGTGTGAAAATTGTGTTTCTGACAGTCTACTGAAATCTGAATGCTGAGTGTTGTTCAAAGCTGAGAACAGAGTTTTTGGGCTCTGAGAGACTCCAAAAACCTTTTCAGGCATTCTCCTTTAAATTGAATGCTGAGCGATGTTGAAAACGTGGGAATCGTGTTTTTTGCACTCTGAAAGTGTTGAAAACCGTGTTTCTGGCAATATAGTTGAAAATGCACGTTGAATGATGTTAAAACCCAGGAATCGCGTTTTTGCGCTCTGAAAGTGTCGAAAACAGGGTTTCTCGCAATATCATTGAAACTGCACGTTGAATGATGTTAAAACCCAGGAATCGCGTTTTTGCGCTCTGAAAGTGTCGAAAACAGCGTTTCTGATGCACTTCTGGAACATGAATGCTGTGTTTTGTTCAAAGCTGGGAACAGAGTTTTTTGGGCTTGGAGAGTGTGAAAATTGTGTTTCTGACAGTCTACTGAAATCTGAATGCTGAGTGTTGTTCAAAGCTGAGAACAGAGTTTTTGGGCTCTGAGTGACTCCAAAAACCTTTTCAGGCATTCTCCTTTAAATTGAATGCTGAGCGATTTTGAAAACGTGGGAATCGTGTTTTTGCGCTCTGAAAGTGTTGAAAACCGTGTTTCTGGCAATATAGTTGAAACTGCACGTTGAATGATGTAAAACCCAGGAATCGCGTTTTTGCGCTCTGAAAGTGTCGAAAACAGGATTTCTCGCAATATCATTGAAACTGCACGCTGAATGATGTTAAATCCCGGGAATCGCGTTTTTGCGTTGTGAAAGTGTAGAAAACGGCGTTTCTGATGCACTTCTGGAAAATGAATGCTGTGTGTTGTTCAAAGCTGGAACAGAGTTTTTGGGCTTGGAGAGTGTGAAAATTGTGTTTCTGACAGTCTACTGAAATCTGAATGCTGAGTGTTGTTCAAAGCTGAGAACAGAGTTTTTGGGCTCTGAGTGACTCCAAAAACCTTTCCAGGCATTCTCTACAAATTGAATGCTGAGTGATGTTGAAAACGTGGGGAATCGTGTTTTGCGCTCTGAAAGTGTTGAAAACCGTGTTCTGGCAATATAGTTGAAACTGCACGTTGAATGATGTTAAAACCCAGGAATCGCGTTTTTGCGCTCTGAAAGTGTCGAAAACAGCTTTTCTGATGCACTTCTGGAAAATGAGTGCTGTGTGTGTGTTTCAAAGCTGGGAACAGAGTTTTTGGGCTTGGAGAGTGTGAAAATTGTGTTTCTGACAGTCTTCTGAAATCTGAATGCTGAGTGTTGTTCAAAGCTGAGAACAGAGTTTTTGGGCTCTGAGAGACTCCAAAAACCTTTTCAGGCATTCTCCTTTAAATTGAATGCTGAGCGATGTTGAAAACGTGGGAATCGTGTTTTTGCGCTCTGAAAGTGTTGAAAACCGTGTTTCTGGCAATATAGTTGAAACTGCACGTTGAATGATGTTAAAACCCAGGAATCGCGTTTTTGCGCTCTGAAAGTGTCGAAAACAGGGTTTCTCGCAATATCATTGAAACTGCACGTTGAATGATGTTAAAACCCAGGAATCGCGTTTTTGCGCTCTGAAAGTGTCGAAAACAGCTTTTTTGATGCACTTCTGGAAAATGAGTGCTGTGTGTTGTTCAAAGCTGGGAACAGAGTTTTTGGGCTTGGAGAGTGTGAAAATTGTGTTTCTGACAGTCTACTGAAATCTGAATGCTGAGTGTTGTTCAAAGCTGAGAACAGAGTTTTTGGGCTCTGAATGACTCCAAAAACCTTTTCAGGCATTCTCCTTTAAATTGAATGCTGAGCGATGTTGAAAACGTGGGAATCGTGTTTTTGCGCTCTGAAAGTGTTGAAAACCGTGTTTCTGGCAATATAGTTGAAACTGCACGCTGAATGATGTTAAAACCCGGGAATCGTGTTTTTGCGCTCTGAAAGTGTTGAAAACTGCGTTTCTGATGCACTTCTGGAAAATGAATGCTGTGTGTTGTTCAAAGCTGGGAACAGAGTTTTTGGGCTTGGAGAGTGTGAAAATTGTGTTTCTGACAGTCTACTGAAATCTGAATGCTGAGTGTTGTTCAAAGCTGAGAACAGAGTTTTTGGGCTCTGAGTGACTCCAAAAACCTTTCCAGGCATTCTCCTTTAAATTGAATGCTGAGCGATGTTGAAAACGTGGGAATCGTGTTTTTGCGCTCTGAAAGTGTTGAAAACCGTGTTTCTGGCAATATAGTTGAAACTGCACGCTGAATGATGTTAAAACCCGGGAATCGCGTTTTTACGTTGTGAAAGTGTCGAAAACGGCGTTTCTGATGCACTTCTTTAAAATGAATGCTGTGTGTTGTTCAATGCTGGGAACAGAGTTTTTGGGCTTGGAGAGTGTGAAAATTGTGTTTCTGGCAGTCTACTGAAATCTGAATGCTGAGTGTTGTTCAAAGCTGAGAACAGAGTTTTTGGGCTCTGAGAGACTCCAAAAACCTTTTCAGGCATTCCCCTTTAAATTGAATGCTGAGCGATGTTGAAAACGTGAGAATCGTGTTTTTGCGCTCTGAAAGTGTTGAAAACCGTGTTTCTGGCAATATAGTTGAAAATGCACGTTGAATGATGTTAAAACCCAGGAATAGCGTTTTTGCGCTCTGAAAGTGTCGAAAACAGGGTTTCTCGCAATATCATTGAAACTGCACGCTGAATGATTTTAAAACCCGGGAATCGCGTTTTTGCCTTGTGAAAGTGTAGAAAACGGCGTTTCTGATGCACTTCTGGAAAATGAATGCTGTGTGTTGTTCAAAGCTGGGAACAGAGTTTTTGGGCTTGGAGAGTGTGAAAATTGTATTTCTGACAGTCTACTGAAATCTGAATGCTGAGTGTTGTTCAAAGCTGAGAACAGAGTTTTTGGGCTCTGAATGACTCCAAAAACCTTTTCAGGCATTCTCCTTTAAATTGAATGCTGAGCGATGTTGAAAACGTGGGAATCGTGTTTTTGCGCTCTGAAAGTGTTGAAAACCGTGTTTCTGGCAATATAGTTGAAACTGCACGCTGAATGATGTTAAAACCCGGGAATCGTGTTTTTGCGTTGTGAAAGTGTCGAAAACTGCGTTTCTGATGCACTTCTGGAAAATGAATGCTGTGTGTTGTTCAAAGCTGGGAACAGAGTTTTTGGGCTTGGAGAGTGTGAAAATTGTGTTTCTGACAGTCTACTGAAATCTGAATGCTGAGTGTTGTTCAAAGCTGAGAACAGAGTTTTTGGGCTCTGAGTGACTCCAAAAACCTTTCCAGGCATTCTCCTTTAAATTGAATGCTGAGCGATGTTGAAAACGTGGGAATCGTGTTTTTGCGCTCTGAAAGTGTTGAAAACTGTGTTTCTGGCAATATAGTTGAAACTGCACGCTGAATGATGTTAAAACCCGGGAATCGCGTTTTTGCGTTGTGAAAGTGTCGAAAACTGCGTTTCTGATGCACTTCTGGAAAATGAATGCTGTGTGTTGTTCAAAGCTGGGAACAGAGTTTTTGGGCTTGGAGAGTGTGAAAATTGTGTTTCTGACAGTCTACTGAAATCTGAATGCTGAGTGTTGTTCAAAGCTGAGAACAGAGTTTTTGGGCTCTGAGTGACTCCAAAAACCTTTCCAGGCATTCTCCTTTAAATTGAATGCTGAGCGATGTTGAAAACGTGGGAATCGTGTTTTTGCGCTCTGAAAGTGTTGAAAACTGTGTTTCTGGCAATATAGTTGAAACTGCACGCTGAATGATGTTAAAACCCGGACTCGCGTTTTTACGTTGTGAAAGTGTCTAAAAACGGGCGTTTCTGATGCACTTCTTTAAAATGAATGCTGTGTGTTGTTCAAAGCTGGGAACAGAGTTTTTGGGCTTGGAGAGTGTGAAAATTGTGTTTCTGGCAGTCTACTTGAAATCTGATATGCTGAGTGTTGTTCAAAGCTGAGAACAGAGTTTTGGGCTCTGAGAGACTCCAAAAACCTTTTCAGGCATTCCCATTTAAATTGAATGCTGAGCGATGTTGAAAACGTGAGAATCGTGTTTTTGCGCTCTGAAAGTGTTGAAAACCGTGTTTCTGGCAATATAGTTGAAAATGCACGTTGAATGATGTTAAAACCCAGGAATAGCGTTTTTGCGCTCTGAAAGAGTCGAAAACAGGGTTTCTCGCAATATCATTGAAACTGCACGCTGAATGATTTTAAAACCCGGGAATCGCGTTTTTGCCTTGTGAAAGTGTAGAAAACGGCGTTTCTGATGCACTTCTGGAAAATGAATGCTGTGTGTTGTTCAAAGCTGGGAACAGAGTTTTTGGCTTGGAGAGTGTGAAAATTGTGTTTCTGACAGTCTACTGAAATCTGAATGCTGAGTGTTGTTCAAGCTGAGAACAGAGTTTTTTGGGCTTGGAGAGTGTGAAAATTGTGTTTCTGACAGTCTACTGAAATCTGAATGCTGAGTGTTGTTCAAAGCTGAGAACAGAGTTTTTGGGCTCTGAGTGACTCCAAAAACCTTTTCAGGCATTCTCATTTAAATTGAATGCTGAGCGATGTTGAAAACGTGGGAATCGTGTTTTTGCGCTCTGAAAGTGTTGAAAACCGTGTTTCTGGCAATATAGTTGAAAATGCACGTTGAATGATGTTAAAACCCAGGAATAGCGTTTTTGCGCTCTGAAAGTGTCGAAAACAGCTTTTCTGATGCACTTCTGGAAAATGAGTGCAGTGTGTTGTTCAAAGCTGGGAACAGAGTTTTTGGGCTTGGAGAGTGTGAAAATTGTGTTTCTGACAGTCTACTGAAATCTGAATGCTGAGTGTTGTTCAAAGCTGAAAACAGAGTTTTTGGGCTTGGAGAGTGTGAAAATTGTGTTTCTGACAGTCTACTGAAATCTGAATGCTGAGTGTTGTTCAAAGCTGAGAACAGAGTTTTTGGGCTCTGAGTGACTCCAAAAACCTTTCCAGGCATTCTCCTTTAAATTGAATGCTGAGCGATGTTGAAAACGTGGGAATCGTGTTTCTGCGCTCTGAAAGTGTTGAAAACCGTGTTTCTGGCAATATAGTTGAAACTGCACGTTGAATGATGTTAAAACCCAGGAATCGCGTTTTTGCGCTCTGAAAGTGTCGAAAACAGGGTTTCTCGCAATATCATTGAAAGTGCATGCTGAATGATGTTAAAACCCAGGAATCGCGTTTTTGCGCTCTGAAAGTGTCGAAAACAGCTTTTTTGATGCACTTCTGGAAAATGAGTGCTGTGTGTTGTTCAAAGCTGGGAACAGAGTTTTTGGGCTTGGAGAGGGTGAAAATTGTGTTTCTGACAGTCTACTGAAATCTGAATGCTGAGTATTGTTCAAAGCTGAGAACAGAGTTTTTGGGCTCTGATTGACTCCAAAAACCTTTCCAGGCATTCTCCTTTAAATTGAATGCTGAGCGATGTTGAAAACGTGGGAATCGTGTTTCTGCGCTCTGAAAGTGTTGAAAACCGTGTTTCTGGCAATATAGATGAAACTGCACGTTGAATGATGTTAAAACCCAGGAATCGCGTTTTTGCGCTCTGAAAGTGTCGAAAACAGGGTTTCTCGCAATATCATTGAAACTGCACGCTGAATGATGTTAAAACCCGGGAATCGCGTTTTTGCGTTGTGAAAGTGTAGAAAACGGCGTTTCTGATGCACTTCTGGAAAATGAATGCTGTGTGTTGTTCAAAGCTGGGAACAGAGTTTTTGGGCTTGGAGAGTGTGAAAATTGTGTTTCTGACAGTCTACTGAAATCTGAATGCTGAGTATTGTTCAAAGCTGAGAACAGAGTTTTTGGGCTCTGAGTGACTCCAAAAACCTTTCCAGGCATTCTCCTTTAAATTGAATGCTGAGCGATGTTGAAAACGTGGGAATCGTGTTTTTGCGCTCTGAAAGTGTTGAAAACCGTGTTTCTGGCAATATAGATGAAACTGCACGTTGAATGATGTTAAACCCAGGAATCGCGTTTTTGCGCTCTGAAAGTGTCGAAAACAGGGTTTCTCGCAATATCATTGAAACTGCACGCTGAATGATGTTAAAACCCGGGAATCGCGTTTTTGCGTTGTGAAAGTGTAGAAAACGGCGTTTCTGATGCACTTCTGGAAAATGAGTGCTGTGTGTTGTTCAAAGCTGGGAACAGAGTTTTTGGGCTTGGAGAGGGTGAAAATTGTGTTTCTGACAGTCTACTGAAATCTGAATGCTGAGTATTGTTCAAAGTTGAGAACAGAGTTTTTGGGCTCTGAGAGACTCCAAAACCTTTTCAGGCATTCCCCTTTAAATTGAATGCTGAGCGATGTTGAAAACGTGAGAATCGTGTTTTTGCGCTCTGAAAGTGTTGAAAACCGTGTTTCTGGCAATATAGTTGAAAATGCACGTTGAATGATGTTAAAACCCAGGAATAGCGTTTTTGCGCTCTGAAAGAGTCGAAAACAGGGTTTCTCGCAATATCATTGAAACTGCACGCTGAATGATTTTAAAACCCGGGAATCGCGTTTTTGCCTTGTGAAAGTGTAGAAAACGGCGTTTCTGATGCACTTCTGGAAAATGAATGCTGTGTGTTGTTCAAAGCTGGGAACAGAGTTTTTGGGCTTGGAGAGTGTGAAAATTGTGTTTCTGACAGTCTACTGAAATCTGAATGCTGAGTGTTGTTCAAAGCTGAGAACAGAGTTTTTGGGCTCTGAATGACTCCAAAAACCTTTTCAGGCATTCTCCTTTAAATTGAATGCTGAGCGATGTTGAAAACGTGGGAATCGTGTTTTTGCGCTCTGAAAGTGTTGAAAACCGTGTTTCTGGCAATATAGTTGAAACTGCACGCTGAATGATGTTAAAACCCGGGAATCGTGTTTTTGCGTTGTGAAAGTGTCGAAAACTGCGTTTCTGATGCACTTCTGGAAAATGAATGCTGTGTGTTGTTCAAAGCTGGGAACAGAGTTTTTGGGCTTGGAGAGTGTGAAAATTGTGTTTCTGACAGTCTACTGAAATCTGAATGCTGAGTGTTGTTCAAAGCTGAGAACAGAGTTTTTGGGCTTGGAGAGTGTGAAAATTGTGTTTCTGGCAGTCTACTGAAATCTGAATGCTGAGTGTTGTTCAAAGCTGAGAACAGAGTTTTTGGGCTCTGAGTGACTCCAAAAACCTTTTCAGGCATTCTCCTTTAAATTGAATGCTGAGCGATGTTGAAAACGTGGGAATCGTGTTTTTGCGCTCTGAAAGTGTTGAAAACCGTGTTTCTGGCAATATAGTTGAAAATGCACGTTGAATGATGTTAAAACCCAGGAATAGCGTTTTTGCGCTCTGAAAGTGTCGAAAACAGCTTTTCTGATGCACTTCTGGAAAATGAGTGCAGTGTGTTGTTCAAAGCTGGGAACAGAGTTTTTGGGCTTGGAGAGTGTGAAAATTGTGTTTCTGACAGTCTACTGAAATCTGAATGCTGAGTATTGTTCAAAGCTGAGAACAGAGTTTTTGGGCTCTGAGTGACTCCAAAAACCTTTCCAGGCATTCTCCTTTAAATTGAATGCTGAGCGATGTTGAAAACGTGGGAATCGTGTTTCTGCGCTCTGAAAGTGTTGAAAACCGTGTTTCTGGCAATATAGATGAAACTGCACGCTGAATGATGTTAAAACCCAGGAATCGCGTTTTTGCGCTCTGAAAGTGTCGAAAACAGGGTTTCTCGCAATATCATTGAAAGTGCATGCTGAATGATGTTAAAACCCAGGAATCGCGTTTTTGCGCTCTGAAAGTGTCGAAAACAGCTTTTTGATGCACTTCTGGAAAATGAGTGCTGTGTGTTGTTCAAAGCTGGGAACAGAGTTTTTGGGCTTGGAGAGTGTGAAAATTGTGTTTCTGACAGTCTACTGAAATCTGAATGCTGAGTATTGTTCAAAGCTGAGAACAGAGTTTTTGGGCTCTGAGTGACTCCAAAAACCTTTCCAGGCATTCTCCTTTAAATTGAATGCTGAGCGATGTTGAAAACGTGGGAATCGTGTTTTTGCGCTCTGAAAGTGTTGAAAACCGTGTTTCTGGCAATATAGATGAAACTGCACGTTGAATGATGTTAAAACCCAGGAATCGCGTTTTGCGCTCTGAAAGTGTCGAAAACAGGGTTTCTCGCAATATCATTGAAACTGCACGCTGAATGATGTTAAAACCCGGGAATCGCGTTTTTGCGTTGTGAAAGTGTAGAAAACGGCGTTTCTGATGCACTTCTGGAAAATGAATGTTGTGTGTTGTTCAAAGCTGGGAACAGAGTTTTTGGGCTTGGAGAGTGTGAAAATTATGTTTCTGACAGTCTACTGAAATCTGAATGCTGAGTATTGTTCAAAGGTGGGAACAGAGTTTTTGGGCTTTGAGAGTGTGAAAATTGTGTTTCTGGCAGTCTACTGAAATCTGAATGCTGAGTATTGTTCAAAGCTGAGAACAGAGTTTTTGGGCTCTGAGTGACTCCAAAAACCTTTCCAGGCATTCTCCTTTAAATTGAATGCTGAGCGATGTTGAAAACGTGGGAATCGTGTTTTTTGCGCTCTGAAAGTGTTGAAAACCGTGTTTCTGACAATATAGTTGAAACTGCACGTTGAATGATGTTAAAACCCAGGAATCGTGTTTTTGCGCTCTGAAAGTGTCGAAAACAGGGTTTCTCGCAATATCATTGAAACTGCACGTTGAATGATGTTAAAACCCAGGAATCGCGTTTTTGCGCTCTGAAAGTGTCGAAAACAGCTTTTTCTGATGCACTTCTGGAAAATGAATGCTGTGTGTTGTTCAAAGCTGGGAACAGTGTTTTTGGGCTTGGAGAGTGTGAAAATTGTGTTTCTGACAGTCTACTGAAATCTGAATGCTGAGTGTTGTTCAAAGCTGAGAACAGAGTTTTTGGGCTCTGAGTGACTCCAAAAACCTTTTCAGGCATTCTCCTTTAAATTGAATGCTGAGCGATGTTGAAAACGTGGGAATCGTGTTTTTGCGCTCTGAAAGTGTTGAAAACCGTGTTTCTGGCAATATAGTTGAAACTGCACGTTGAATGATGTTAAAACCCAGGAATCGCGTTTTTGCGCTCTGAAAGTGTCGAAAACAGGATTTCTCGCAATATCATTGAAACTGCATGCTGAATGATGTTAAATCCCGGGAATCGCGTTTTTGCGTTGTGAAAGTGTAGAAAACGGCGTTTCTGATGCACTTCTGGAAAATGAATGCTGTGTGTTGTTCAAAGCTGGGAACAGAGTTTTTGGGCTTGGAGAGTGTGAAAATTGTGTTTCTGACAGTCTACTGAAATCTGAATGCTGAGTGTTGTTCAAAGCTGAGAACAGAGTTTTTGGGCTCTGAGTGACTCCAAAAACCTTTCCAGGCATTCTCCTTTAAATTGAATGCTGAGTGATGTTGAAATCGTGGGAATCGTGTTTTTGCGCTCTGAAAGTGTTGAAAACCGTGTTTCTCGCAATATAGTTGAAACTGCACGTTGAATGATGTTAAAACCCAGGAATCGCGTTTTTGCGCTCTGAAAGTGTCGAAAACAGCTTTTCTGATTCACTTCTGGAAAATGAGTGCTGTGTGTTGTTCAAAGCTGGGAACAGAGTTTTTGGGCTTGGAGAGTGTGAAAATTGTGTTTCTGACAGTCTACTGAAATCTGAATGCTGAGTGTTGTTCAAAGCTGAGAACAGAGTTTTTGGGCTCTGAGAGACTCCAAAACCTTTTCAGGCATTCTCCTTTAAATTGAATGCTGAGCGATGTTGAAAACGTGGGAATCGTGTTTTTGCGCTCTGAAAGTGTTGAAAACCGTGTTTCTGGCAATATAGTTGAAAATGCACGTTGAATGATGTTAAACCCAGGAATCGCGTTTTTGCGCTCTGAAAGTGTCGAAAACAGGGTTTCTCGCAATATCATTGAAACTGCACGTTGAATGATGTTAAAACCCAGGAATCGCGTTTTTGCGCTCTGAAAGTGTCGAAAACAGCGTTTGTGATGCACTTCTGGAACATGAATGCTGTGTTTTGTTCAAAGCTGGGAACAGAGTTTTTGGGCTTGGAGAGTGTGAAAATTGTGTTTCTGACAGTCTACTGAAATCTGAATGCTGAGTGTTGTTCAAAGCTGAGAACAGAGTTTTTGGGCTCTGAGTGACTCCAAAAACCTTTTCAGGCATTCTCCTTTAAATTGAATGCTGAGCGATTTTGAAAACGTGGGAATCGTGTTTTTTGCGCTCTGAAAGTGTTGAAAACCGTGTTTCTGGCAATATAGTTGAAACTGCACGTTGAATGATGTTAAAACCCAGGAATCGCGTTTTTGCGCTCTGAAAGTGTCGAAAACAGGATTTCTCGCAATATCATTGAAACTGCACGCTGAATGATGTTAAATCCCGGGAATCGCGTTTTTGCGTTGTGAAAGTGTAGAAAACGGCGTTTCTGATGCACTTCTGGAAAATGAATGCTGTGTGTTGTTCAAAGCTGGGAACAGAGTTTTTGGGCTTGGAGAGTGTGAAAATTGTGTTTCTGACAGTCTACTGAAATCTGAATGCTGAGTGTTGTTCAAAGCTGAGAACAGAGTTTTTGGGCTCTGAGTGACTCCAAAAACCTTTCCAGGCATTCTCCTTTAAATTGAATGCTGAGTGATGTTGAAAACGTGGGAATCGTGTTTTTGCGCTCTGAAAGTGTTGAAAACCGTGTTTCTCGCAATATAGTTGAAACTGCACGTTGAATGATGTTAAAACCCAGGAATCGCGTTTTTGCGCTCTGAAAGTGTCGAAAACAGCTTTTCTGATGCACTTCTGGAAAATGAGTGCTGTGTGTTGTTCAAAGCTGGGAACAGAGTTTTTGGGCTTGGAGAGTGTGAAAATTGTGTTTCTGACAGTCTACTGAAATCTGAATGCTGAGTGTTGTTCAAAGCTGAGAACAGAGTTTTTGGGCTCTGAGAGACTCCAAAAACCTTTTCAGGCATTCTCCTTTAAATTGAATGCTGAGCGATGTTGAAAACGTGGGAATCGTGTTTTTGCACTCTGAAAGTGTTGAAAACCGTGTTTCTGGCAATATAGTTGAAAATGCACGTTGAATGATGTTAAAACCCAGGAATCGCGTTTTTGCGCTCTGAAAGTGTCGAAAACAGGGATTCTCGCAATATCATTGAAACTGCACGTTGAATGATGTTAAAACCCAGGAATCGCGTTTTTGCGCTCTGAAAGTGTCGAAAACAGCGTTTGTGATGCACTTCTGGAACATGAATGCTGTGTTTTGTTCAAAGCTGGGAACAGAGTTTTTGGGCTTGGAGAGTGTGAAAATTGTGTTTCTGACAGTCTACTGAAATCTCAATGCTGAGTGTTGTTCAAAGCTGAGAACAGAGTTTTTGGGCTCTGAGTGACTCCAAAAACCTTTTCAGGCATTCTCCTTTAAATTGAATGCTGAGCGATTTTGAAAACGTGGGAATCGTGTTTTTGCGCTCTGAAAGTGTTGAAAACCGTGTTTCTGGCAATATAGTTGAAACTGCACGTTGAATGATGTTAAAACCCAGGAATCGCGTTTTTGCACTCTGAAAGTGTCGAAAACAGGATTTCTCGCAATATCATTGAAACTGCACGCTGAATGATGTTAAATCCCGGGAATCGCGTTTTTGCGTTGTGAAAGTGTAGAAAACGGCGTTTCTGATGCACTTCTGGAAAATGAATGCTGTGTGTTGTTCAAAGCTGGGAACAGAGTTTTTGGGCTTGGAGAGTGTGAAAATTGTGTTTCTGACAGTCTACTGAAATCTGAATGCTGAGTGTTGTTCAAAGCTGAGAACAGAGTTTTTGGGCTCTGAGTGACTCCAAAAACCTTTCCAGGCATTCTCCTTTAAATTGAATGCTGAGCGATGTTGAAAACGTGGGAATCGTGTTTTTGCGCTCTGAAAGTGTTGAAAACCGTGTTTCTGGCAATATAGTTGAAACTGCACGTTGAATGATGTTAAAACCCAGGAATCGCGTTTTTGCGCTCTGAAAGTGTCGAAAACAGCTTTTCTGATGCACTTCTGGAAAATGAGTGCAGTGTGTTGTTCAAAGCTGGGAACAGAGTTTTTGTGCTTGGAGAGTGTGAAAATTGTGTTTCTGACAGTCTACTGAAATCTGAATGCTGAGTATTGTTCAAAGCTGAGAACAGAGTTTTTGGGCTCTGAGTGACTCCAAAAACCTTTCCAGGCATTCTCCTTTAAATTGAATGCTGAGCGATGTTGAAAACGTGGGAATCGTGTTTCTGCGCTCTGAAAGTGTTGAAAACCGTGTTTCTGGCAATATAGATGAAACTGCACGTTGAATGATGTTAAAACCCAGGAATCGCGTTTTTGCGCTCTGAAAGTGTCGAAAACAGGGTTTCTCGCAATATCATTGAAAGTGCATGCTGAATGATGTTAAAACCCAGGAATCGCGTTTTTGCGCTCTGAAAGTGTCGAAAAGAGCTTTTTTGATGCACTTCTGGAAAATGAGTGCTGTGTGTTGTTCAAAGCTGGGAACAGAGTTTTTGGGCTTGGAGAGGGTGAAAATTGTGTTTCTGACAGTCTACTGAAATCTGAATGCTGAGTATTGTTCAAAGCTGAGAACAGAGTTTTTGGGCTCTGAGTGACTCCAAAAACCTTTCCAGGCATTCTCCTTTAAATTGAATGCTGAGCGATGTTGAAAACGTGGAATCGTGTTTCTGCGCTCTGAAAGTGTTGAAAACCGTGTTTCTGGCAATATAGATGAAACTGCACGTTGAATGATGTTAAAACCCAGGAATCGCGTTTTTGCGCTCTGAAAGTGTCGAAAACAGGGTTTCTCGCAATATCATTGAAACTGCACGCTGAATGATGTTAAAACCCGGGAATCGCGTTTTTGCGTTGTGAAAGTGTAGAAAACGGCGTTTCTGATGCACTTCTGGAAAATGAATGCTGTGTGTTGTTCAAAGCTGGGAACAGAGTTTTTGGGCTTGGAGAGTGTGAAAATTGTGTTTCTGACAGTCTACTGAAATCTGAATGCTGAGTGTTGTTCAAAGCTGAGAACAGAGTTTTTGGGCTCTGAGTGACTCCAAAAACCTTTCCAGGCATTCTCCTTTAAATTGAATGCTGAGTGATGTTGAAAACGTGGGAATCGTGTTTTTGCGCTCTGAAAGTGTTGAAAACCGTGTTTCTCGCAATATAGTTGAAACTGCACGTTGAATGATGTTAAAACCCAGGAATCGCGTTTTTTGCGCTCTGAAAGTGTCGAAAACAGCTTTTCTGATTCACTTCTGGAAAATGAGTGCTGTGTGTTGTTCAAAGCTGGGAACAGAGTTTTTGGGCTTGGAGAGTGTGAAAATTGTGTTTCTGACAGTCTACTGAAATCTGAATGCTGAGTGTTGTTCAAAGCTGAGAACAGAGTTTTTGGGCTCTGAGAGACTCCAAAAACCTTTTCAGGCATTCTCCTTTAAATTGAATGCTGAGCGATGTTGAAAACGTGGGAATCGTGTTTTTGCACTCTGAAAGTGTTGAAAACCGTGTTTCTGGCAATATAGTTGAAAATGCACGTTGAATGATGTTAAAACCCAGGAATCGCGTTTTTGCGCTCTGAAAGTGTCGAAAACAGGGTTTCTCGCAATATCATTGAAACTGCACGTTGAATGATGTTAAAACCCAGGAATCGCGTTTTTTGCGCTCTGAAAGTGTCGAAAACAGCGTTTCTGATGCACTTCTGGAACATGAATGCTGTGTTTTGTTCAAAGCTGGGAACAGAGTTTTTGGGCTTGGAGAGTGTGAAAATTGTGTTTCTGACAGTCTACTGAAATCTGAATGCTGAGTGTTGTTCAAAGCTGAGAACAGAGTTTTTGGGCTCTGAGTGACTCCAAAAACCTTTTCAGGCATTCTCCTTTAAATTGAATGCTGAGCGATTTTGAAAACGTGGGAATCGTGTTTTTGCGCTCTGAAAGTGTTGAAAACCGTGTTTCTGGCAATATAGTTGAAACTGCACGTTGAATGATGTTAAAACCCAGGAATCGCGTTTTTGCACTCTGAAAGTGTCGAAAACAGGATTTCTCGCAATATCATTGAAACTGCACGCTGAATGATGTTAAATCCCGGGAATCGCGTTTTTGCGTTGTGAAAGTGTAGAAAACGGCGTTTCTGATGCACTTCTGGAAAATGAATGCTGTGTGTTGTTCAAAGCTGGGAACAGAGTTTTTGGGCTTGGAGAGTGTGAAAATTGTGTTTCTGACAGTCTACTGAAATCTGAATGCTGAGTGTTGTTCAAAGCTGAGAACAGAGTTTTTGGGCTCTGAGTGACTCCAAAAACCTTTCCAGGCATTCTCCTTTAAATTGAATGCTGAGTGATGTTGAAAACGTGGGAATCGTGTTTTTGCGCTCTGAAAGTGTTGAAAACCGTGTTTCTGGCAATATAGTTGAAACTGCACGTTGAATGATGTTAAAACCCAGGAATCGCGTTTTTGCGCTCTGAAAGTGTCGAAAACAGCTTTTCTGATGCACTTCTGGAAAATGAGTGCAGTGTGTTGTTCAAAGCTGGGAACAGAGTTTTTGTGCTTGGAGAGTGTGAAAATTGTGTTTCTGACAGTCTACTGAAATCTGAATGCTGAGTATTGTTCAAAGCTGAGAACAGAGTTTTTGGGCTCTGAGTGACTCCAAAAACCTTTCCAGGCATTCTCCTTTAAATTGAATGCTGAGCGATGTTGAAAACGTGGGAATCGTGTTTCTGCGCTCTGAAAGTGTTGAAAACCGTGTTTCTGGCAATATAGATGAAACTGCACGCTGAATGATGTTAAAACACAGGAATCGCGTTTTTGCGCTCTGAAAGTGTCGAAAACAGGGTTTCTCGCAATATCATTGAAAGTGCATGCTGAATGATGTTAAAACCCAGGAATCGCGTTTTTGCGCTCTGAAAGTGTCGAAAACAGCTTTTTTGATGCACTTCTGGAAAATGAGTGCTGTGTGTTGTTCAAAGCTGGGAACAGAGTTTTTGGGCTTGGAGAGGGTGAAAATTGTGTTTCTGACAGTCTACTGAAATCTGAATGCTGAGTATTGTTCAAAGCTGAGAACAGAGTTTTTGGGCTCTGAGTGACTCCAAAAACCTTTCCAGGCATTCTCCTTTAAATTGAATGCTGAGCGATGTTGAAAACGTGGGAATCGTGTTTCTGCGCTCTGAAAGTGTTGAAAACCGTGTTTCTGGCAATATAGATGAAACTGCACGTTGAATGATGTTAAAACCCAGGAATCGCGTTTTTGCGCTCTGAAAGTGTCGAAAACAGGGTTTCTCGCAATATCATTGAAACTGCACGCTGAATGATGTTAAAACCCGGGAATCGCGTTTTTGCGTTGTGAAAGTGTAGAAAACGGCGTTTCTGATGCACTTCTGGAAAATGAATGCTGTGTGTTGTTCAAAGCTGGGAACAGAGTTTTTGGGCTTGGAGAGTGTGAAAATTGTGTTTCTGACAGTCTACTGAAATCTGAATGCTGAGTATTGTTCAAAGCTGAGAACAGAGTTTTTGGGCTCTGAGTGACTCCAAAAACCTTTCCAGGCATTCTCCTTTAAATTGAATGCTGAGCGATGTTGAAAACGTGGGAATCGTGTTTTTGCGCTCTGAAAGTGTTGAAAACCGTGTTTCTGGCAATATAGATGAAACTGCACGTTGAATGATGTTAAAACCCAGGAATCGCGTTTTTGCGCTCTGAAAGTGTCGAAAACAGGGTTTCTCGCAATATCATTGAAACTGCACGCTGAATGATTTTAAAACCCGGGAATCGCGTTTTTGCGTTGTGAAAGTGTAGAAAACGGCGTTTCTGATGCACTTCTGGAAAATGAGTGCTGTGTGTTGTTCAAAGCTGGGAACAGAGTTTTTGGGCTTGGAGAGGGTGAAAATTGTGTTTCTGACAGTCCACTGAAATCTGAATGCTGAGTATTGTTCAAAGTTGAGAACAGAGTTTTTGGGCTCTGAGAGACTCCAAAAACCTTTTCAGGCATTCCCCTTTAAATTGAATGCTGAGCGATGTTGAAAACGTGAGAATCGTGTTTTTGCGCTCTGAAAGTGTTGAAAACCGTGTTTCTGGCAATATAGTTGAAAATGCACGTTGAATGATGTTAAAACCCAGGAATAGCGTTTTTGCGCTCTGAAAGAGTCGAAAACAGGGTTTCTCGCAATATTATTGAAACTGCACGCTGAATGATTTTAAAACCCGGGAATCGCGTTTTTGCCTTGTGAAAGTGTAGAAAACGGCGTTTCTGATGCACTTCTGGAAAATGAATGCTGTGTGTTGTTCAAAGCTGGGAACAGAGTTTTTGGGCTTGGAGAGTGTGAAAATTGTGTTTCTGACAGTCTACTGAAATCTGAATGCTGAGTGTTGTTCAAAGCTGAGAACAGAGTTTTTGGGCTCTGAATGACTCCAAAAACCTTTTCAGGCATTCTCCTTTAAATTGAATGCTGAGCGATGTTGAAAACGTGGGAATCGTGTTTTTGCGCTCTGAAAGTGTTGAAAACCGTGTTTCTGGCAATATAGTTGAAACTGCACGCTGAATGATGTTAAAACCCGGGAATCGTGTTTTTGCGTTGTGAAAGTGTCGAAAACTGCGTTTCTGATTGTTACGCCGGTGATCGGGGCACAAGCGCGGACCACAGGATGTTCCGGTTCCAGGCGATTATTAGAAAGGGACAGGCAGTTCGTGAATCCAGGGACAGGCAGGGTTCAAAACACAGGGAGGCAATCCGGGGGCAAATCCAAAGACGGGAGTCAGGGAGAACAGGGTCCGGAATCAGGCAGGTGGGTGGCAGCGATCAGATCAAAACGGCAGGCAGGAATCGTGGTCAGGAAACAGGCAGGATCGGCAATGAAGAAGTAAATCACAAAAACAAGCGCGGGGACGAGACAGGTGAAACACACTGCAACGAACTAGCAACGAGACAGAGAAACGAGGGGAAGATATAGGGCTGGGGTAACGAGGAGATGGGAAGCAGGTGAGCAGGCAGGCAAGTGCAGGCAATGAGGGAATAAGGTGGGCGGGGACCCGGCGGGGAGCCGGGCGGGGCAGGAACACAAGGGAAACAAAAGCACACGGACAGGGAAAACAAAAACACCGCGGCTTAAGGGGGCGGAGCCCTGACACTGATGCACTTCTGGAAAATGAATGCTGTGTGTTGTTCAAAGCTGGGAACAGAGTTTTTGGGCTTGGAGAGTGTGAAAATTGTGTTTCTGACAGTCTACTGAAATCTGAATGCTGAGTGTTGTTCAAAGCTGAGAACAGAGTTTTTGGGCTCTGAATGACTCCAAAAACCTTTTCAGGCATTCTCCTTTAAATTGAATGCTGAGCGATGTTGAAAACGTGGGAATCGTGTTTTTGCGCTCTGAAAGTGTTGAAAACCGTGTTTCTGGCAATATAGTTGAAACTGCACGCTGAATGATTTTAAAACCCGGGAATCGTGTTTTTGCGTTGTGAAAGTGTCGAAAACTGCGTTTCTGATGCACTTCTGGAAAATGAATGCTGTGTGTTGTTCAAAGCTGGGAACAGAGTTTTTGGGCTTGGAGAGTGTGAAAATTGTGTTTCTGACAGTCTACTGAAATCTGAATGCTGAGTGTTGTTCAAAGCTGAGAACAGAGTTTTTGGGCTCTGAGTGACTCCAAAAACCTTTCCAGGCATTCTCCTTTAAATTGAATGCTGAGCGATGTTGAAAACGTGGGAATCGTGTTTTTGCGCTCTGAAAGTGTTGAAAACTGTGTTTCTGGCAATATAGTTGAAACTGCACGCTGAATGATGTTAAAACCCGGGAATCGCGTTTTTACGTTGTGAAAGTGTCGAAAACGGCGTTTCTCATGCACTTCTTTAAAATGAATGCTGTGTGTTGTTCAAAGCTGGGAACAGAGTTTTTGGGCTTGGAGAGTGTGAAAATTGTGTTTCTGACAGTCTACTGAAATCTGAATGCTGAGTGTTGTTCAAAGCTGAGAACAGAGTTTTTGGGCTCTGAGTGACTCCAAAAACCTTTTCAGGCATTCTCCTTTAAATTGCATGCTGAGCGATGTTGAAAATGTGGGAATCGTGTTTTTGCGCTCTGAAAGTGTTGAAAACCGTGTTTCTGGCAATATAGTTGAAACTGCACGCTGAATGATGTTAAAACCCAGGAATCGCGTTGTTGCGCTCTGAAAGTGTCAAAAACAGGGTTTCTCGCAATATCATTGAAACTGCACGCTGAATGATGTTAAAACCCGGGAATCGCGTTTTTGCGCTCTGAAAGTGTCGAAAACAGCTTTTTTGATGCACTTCTGGAAAATGAGTGCTGTGTGTTGTTCAAAGCTGGGAACAGAGTTTTTGGGCTTGGAGAGGGTGAAAATTGTGTTTCTGACAGTCTACTGAAATCTGAATGCTGAGTATTGTTCAAAGCTGAGAACAGAGTTTTTGGGCTCTGAGTGACTCCAAAAACCTTTCCAGGCATTCTCCTTTAAATTGAATGCTGAGCGATGTTGAAAACGTGGGAATCGTGTTTTTGCGCTCTGAAAGTGTTGAAAACCGTGTTTCTGGCAATATAGTTGAAACTGCACGCTGAATGGTGTTAAAACCCGGGAATCGTGTTTTTGCGTTGTGAAAGTGTCGAAAACTGCGTTTCTGAAGCACTTCTGGAAAATGAATGCTGTGTGTTGTTCAAAGCTGGGAACAGAGTTTTTGGGCTTGGAGAGTGTGAAAATTGTGTTTCTGACAGTCTACTGAAATCTGAATGCTGAGTGTTGTTCAAAGCTGAGAACAGAGTTTTTGGGCTCTGAGTGACTCCAAAAACCTTTCCAGGCATTCTCCTTTAAATTGAATGCTGAGCGATGTTGAAAACGTGGGAATCGTGTTTTTGCGCTCTGAAAGTGTTGAAAACTGTGTTTCTGGCAATATAGTTGAAACTGCACGCTGAATGATGTTAAAACCCGGGAATCGCGTTTTTACGTTGTGAAAGTGTCGAAAACGGCGTTTCTGATGCACTTCTTTAAAATGAATGCTGTGTGTTGTTCAAAGCTGGGAACAGAGTTTTTGGGCTTGGAGAGTGTGAAAATTGTGTTTCTGACAGTCTACTGAAATCTGAATGCTGAGTGTTGTTCAAAGCTGAGAACAGAGTTTTTGGGCTCTGAATGACTCCAAAAACCTTTTCAGGCATTCTCCTTTAAATTGAATGCTGAGCGATGTTGAAAACGTGGGAATCGTGTTTTTGCGCTCTGAAAGTGTTGAAAACCGTGTTTCTGGCAATATAGTTGAAACTGCACGCTGAATGATGTTAAAACCCGGGAATCGCGTTTTTACGTTGTGAAAGTGTCGAAAACGGCGTTTCTGATGCACTTCTTTAAAATGAATGCTGTGTGTTGTTCAATGCTGGGAACAGAGTTTTTGGGCTTGGAGAGTGTGAAAATTGTGTTTCTGGCAGTCTACTGAAATCTGAATGCTGAGTGTTGTTCAAAGCTGAGAACAGAGTTTTTGGGCTCTGAGAGACTCCAAAAACCCTTTCAGGCATTCTCCTTTAAATTGAATGCTGAGCGATGTTGAAAACGTGGGAATCGTGTTTTTGCACTCTGAAAGTGTTGAAAACCGTGTTTCTGGCAATATAGTTGAAAATGCACGTTGAATGATGTTAAAACCCAGGAATCGCGTTTTTGCGCTCTGAAAGTGTCGAAAACAGGGTTTCTCGCAATATCATTGAAACTGCACGTTGAATGATGTTAAAACCCAGGAATCGCGTTTTTGCGCTCTGAAAGTGTCGAAAACAGCGTTTCTGATGCACTTCTGGAACATGAATGCTGTGTTTTGTTCAAAGCTGGGAACAGAGTTTTTGGGCTTGGAGAGTGTGAAAATTGTGTTTCTGACAGTCTACTGAAATCTGAATGCTGAGTGTTGTTCAAAGCTGAGAACAGAGTTTTTGGGCTCTGAGTGACTCCAAAAACCTTTTCAGGCATTCTCCTTTAAATTGAATGCTGAGCGATTTTGAAAACGTGGGAATCGTGTTTTTGCGCTCTGAAAGTGTTGAAAACCGTGTTTCTGGCAATATAGTTGAAACTGCACGTTGAATGATGTTAAAACCCAGGAATCGCGTTTTTGCGCTCTGAAAGTGTCGAAAACAGGATTTCTCGCAATATCATTGAAACTGCACGCTGAATGATGTTAAATCCCGGGAATCGCGTTTTTGCGTTGTGAAAGTGTAGAAAACGGCGTTTCTGATGCACTTCTGGAAAATGAATGCTGTGTGTTGTTCAAAGCTGGGAACAGAGTTTTTGGGCTTGGAGAGTGTGAAAATTGTGTTTCTGACAGTCTACTGAAATCTGAATGCTGAGTGTTGTTCAAAGCTGAGAACAGAGTTTTTGGGCTCTGAGTGACTCCAAAAACCTTTCCAGGCATTCTCCTTTAAATTGAATGCTGAGTGATGTTGAAAACGTGGGAATCGTGTTTTTGCGCTCTGAAAGTGTTGAAAACCGTGTTTCTGGCAATATAGTTGAAACTGCACGTTGAATGATGTTAAAACCCAGGAATCGCGTTTTTGCGCTCTGAAAGTGTCGAAAACAGCTTTTCTGATGCACTTCTGGAAAATGAGTGCTGTGTGTTGTTCAAAGCTGGGAACAGAGTTTTTTGGGCTTGGAGAGTGTGAAAATTGTGTTTCTGACAGTCTTCTGAAATCTGAATGCTGAGTGTTGTTCAAAGCTGAGAACAGAGTTTTTGGGCTCTGAGAGACTCCAAAAACCTTTTCAGGCATTCTCCTTTAAATTGAATGCTGAGCGATGTTGAAAACGTGGGAATCGTGTTTTTGCGCTCTGAAAGTGTTGAAAACCGTGTTTCTGGCAATATAGTTGAAAATGCACGTTGAATGATGTTAAAACCCAGGAATCGCGTTTTTGCGCTCTGAAAGTGTCGAAAACAGGGTTTCTCGCAATATCATTGAAACTGCACGTTGAATGATGTTAAAACCCAGGAATCGCGTTTTTGCGCTCTGAAAGTGTCGAAAACAGCTTTTTTGATGCACTTCTGGAAAATGAGTGCTGTGTGTTGTTCAAAGCTGGGAACAGAGTTTTTGGGCTTGGAGAGTGTGAAAATTGTGTTTCTGACAGTCTACTGAAATCTGAATGCTGAGTGTTGTTCAAAGCTGAGAACAGAGTTTTTGGGCTCTGAATGACTCCAAAAACCTTTTCAGGCATTCTCCTTTAAATTGAATGCTGAGCGATGTTGAAAACGTGGGAATCATGTTTTTGCGCTCTGAAAGTGTTGAAAACCGTGTTTCTGGCAATATAGTTGAAACTGCACGCTGAATGATGTTAAAACCCGGGAATCGTGTTTTTGCGTTCTGAAAGTGTCGAAAACTGCGTTTCTGATGCACTTCTGGAAAATGAATGCTGTGTGTTGTTCAAAGCTGGGAACAGAGTTTTTGGGCTTGGAGAGTGTGAAAATTGTGTTTCTGACAGTCTACTGAAATCTGAATGCTGAGTGTTGTTCAAAGCTGAGAACAGAGTTTTTGGGCTCTGAGTGACTCCAAAAACCTTTCCAGGCATTCTCCTTTAAATTGAATGCTGAGCGATGTTGAAAACGTGGGAATCGTGTTTTTGCGCTCTGAAAGTGTTGAAAACTGTGTTTCTGGCAATATAGTTGAAACTGCACGCTGAATGATGTTAAAACCCGGGAATCGCGTTTTTACGTTGTGAAAGTGTCGAAAACGGCGTTTCTGATGCACTTCTTTAAAATGAATGCTGTGTGTTGTTCAATGCTGGGAACAGAGTTTTTGGGCTTGGAGAGTGTGAAAATTGTGTTTCTGGCAGTCTACTGAAATCTGAATGCTGAGTGTTGTTCAAAGCTGAGAACAGAGTTTTTGGGCTCTGAGAGACTCCAAAAACCTTTTCAGGCATTCCCCTTTAAATTGAATGCTGAGCGATGTTGAAAACGTGAGAATCGTGTTTTTGCGCTCTGAAAGTGTTGAAAACCGTGTTTCTGGCAATATAGTTGAAAATGCACGTTGAATGATGTTAAAACCCAGGAATAGCGTTTTTGCGCTCTGAAAGAGTCGAAAACAGGGTTTCTCGCAATATCATTGAAACTGCACGCTGAATGATTTTAAAACCCGGGAATCGCGTTTTTGCCTTGTGAAAGTGTAGAAAACGGCGTTTCTGATGCACTTCTGGAAAATGAATGCTGTGTGTTGTTCAAAGCTGGGAACAGAGTTTTTGGGCTTGGAGAGTGTGAAAATTGTATTTCTGACAGTCTACTGAAATCTGAATGCTGAGTGTTGTTCAAAGCTGAGAACAGAGTTTTTGGGCTCTGAGTGACTCCAAAAACCTTTTCAGGCATTCTCCTTTAAATTGAATGCTGAGCGATGTTGAAAACGTGGGAATCGTGTTTTTGCGCTCTGAAAGTGTTGAAAACCGTGTTTCTGGCAATATAGTTGAAACTGCACGCTGAATGATGTTAAAACCCGGGAATCGCGTTTTTGCGTTGTGAAAGTGTCGAAAACTGCGTTTCTGATGCACTTCTGGAAAATGAATGCTGTGTGTTGTTCAAAGCTGGGAACAGAGTTTTTGGGCTTGGAGAGTGTGAAAATTGTGTTTCTGACAGTCTACTGAAATCTGAATGCTGAGTGTTGTTCAAAGCTGAGAACAGAGTTTTTGGGCTCTGAGTGACTCCAAAAACCTTTCCAGGCATTCTCCTTTAAATTGAATGCTGAGCGATGTTGAAAACGTGGGAATCGTGTTTTTGCGCTCTGAAAGTGTTGAAAACTGTGTTTCTGGCAATATAGTTGAAACTGCACGCTGAATGATGTTAAAACCCGGGAATCGCGTTTTTGCGTTGTGAAAGTGTCGAAAACTGCGTTTCTGATGCACTTCTGGAAAATGAATGCTGTGTGTTGTTCAAAGCTGGGAACAGAGTTTTTGGGCTTGGAGAGTGTGAAAATTGTGTTTCTGACAGTCTACTGAAATCTGAATGCTGAGTGTTGTTCAAAGCTGAGAACAGAGTTTTTGGGCTCTGAGTGACTCCAAAAACCTTTCCAGGCATTCTCCTTTAAATTGAATGCTGAGCGATGTTGAAAACGTGGGAATCGTGTTTTTGCGCTCTGAAAGTGTTGAAAACTGTGTTTCTGGCAATATAGTTGAAACTGCACGCTGAATGATGTTAAAACCCGGGAATCGCGTTTTTACGTTGTGAAAGTGTCGAAAACGGCGTTTCTGATGCACTTCTTTAAAATGAATGCTGTGTGTTGTTCAATGCTGGGAACAGAGTTTTTGGGCTTGGAGAGTGTGAAAATTGTGTTTCTGGCAGTCTACTGAAATCTGAATGCTGAGTGTTGTTCAAAGCTGAGAACAGAGTTTTTGGGCTCTGAGAGACTCCAAAAACCTTTTCAGGCATTCCCATTTAAATTGAATGCTGAGCGATGTTGAAAACGTGAGAATCGTGTTTTTGCGCTCTGAAAGTGTTGAAAACCGTGTTTCTGGCAATATAGTTGAAAATGCACGTTGAATGATGTTAAAACCCAGGAATAGCGTTTTTGCGCTCTGAAAGAGTCGAAAACAGGGTTTCTCGCAATATCATTGAAACTGCACGCTGAATGATTTTAAAACCCGGGAATCGCGTTTTTGCCTTGTGAAAGTGTAGAAAACGGCGTTTCTGATGCACTTCTGGAAAATGAATGCTGTGTGTTGTTCAAAGCTGGGAACAGAGTTTTTGGGCTTGGAGAGGGTGAAAATTGTGTTTCTGACAGTCTACTGAAATCTGAATGCTGAGTGTTGTTCAAAGCTGAGAACAGAGTTTTTGGGCTCGGAGAGTGTGAAAATTGTGTTTCTGACAGTCTACTGAAATCTGAATGCTGAGTGTTGTTCAAAGCTGAGAACAGAGTTTTTGGGCTCTGAGTGACTCCAAAAACCTTTTCAGGCATTCTCATTTAAATTGAATGCTGAGCGATGTTGAAAACGTGGGAATCATGTTTTTGCGCTCTGAAAGTGTTGAAAACCGTGTTTCTGGCAATATAGTTGAAAATGCACGTTGAATGATGTTAAAACCCAGGAATAGCGTTTTTGCGCTCTGAAAGTGTCGAAAACAGCTTTTCTGATGCACTTCTGGAAAATGAGTGCAGTGTGTTGTTCAAAGCTGGGAACAGAGTTTTTGGGCTTGGAGAGTGTGAAAATTGTGTTTCTGACAGTCTACTGAAATCTGAATGCTGAGTGTTGTTCAAAGCTGAGAACAGAGTTTTTGGGCTTGGAGAGTGTGAAAATTGTGTTTCTGACAGTCTACTGAAATCTGAATGCTGAGTGTTGTTCAAAGCTGAGAACAGAGTTTTTGGGCTCTGAGTGACTCCAAAAACCTTTCCAGGCATTCTCCTTTAAATTGAATGCTGAGCGATGTTGAAAACGTGGGAATCGTGTTTCTGCGCTCTGAAAGTGTTGAAAACCGTGTTTCTGGCAATATAGATGAAACTGCACGCTGAATGATGTTAAAACACAGGAATCGCGTTTTTGCGCTCTGAAAGTGTCGAAAACAGGGTTTCTCGCAATATCATTGAAAGTGCATGCTGAATGATGTTAAAACCCAGGAATCGCGTTTTTGCGCTCTGAAAGTGTCGAAAACAGCTTTTTTGATGCACTTCTGGAAAATGAGTGCTGTGTGTTGTTCAAAGCTGGGAACAGAGTTTTTGGGCTTGGAGAGGGTGAAAATTGTGTTTCTGACAGTCTACTGAAATCTGAATGCTGAGTATTGTTCAAAGCTGAGAACAGAGTTTTTGGGCTCTGATTGACTCCAAAAACCTTTCCAGGCATTCTCCTTTAAATTGAATGCTGAGCGATGTTGAAAACGTGGGAATCGTGTTTCTGCGCTCTGAAAGTGTTGAAAACCGTGTTTCTGGCAATATAGATGAAACTGCACGTTGAATGATGTTAAAACCCAGGAATCGCGTTTTTGCGCTCTGAAAGTGTCGAAAACAGGGTTTCTCGCAATATCATTGAAACTGCACGCTGAATGATGTTAAAACCCGGGAATCGCGTTTTTGCGTTGTGAAAGTGTAGAAAACGGCGTTTCTGATGCACTTCTGGAAAATGAATGCTGTGTGTTGTTCAAAGCTGGGAACAGAGTTTTTGGGCTTGGAGAGTGTGAAAATTGTGTTTCTGACAGTCTACTGAAATCTGAATGCTGAGTATTGTTCAAAGCTGAGAACAGAGTTTTTGGGCTCTGAGTGACTCCAAAACCTTTCCAGGCATTCTCCTTTAAATTGAATGCTGAGCGATGTTGAAAACGTGGGAATCGTGTTTTTGCGCTCTGAAAGTGTTGAAAACCGTTTTTCTGGCAATATAGATGAAACTGCACGTTGAATGATGTTAAAACCCAGGAATCGCGTTTTTGCGCTCTGAAAGTGTCGAAAACAGGGTTTCTCGCAATATCATTGAAACTGCACGCTGAATGATGTTAAAACCCGGGAATCGCGTTTTTGCGTTGTGAAAGTGTAGAAAACGGCGTTTCTGATGCACTTCTGGAAAATGAGTGCTGTGTGTTGTTCAAAGCTGGGAACAGAGTTTTTGGGCTTGGAGAGGGTGAAAATTGTGTTTCTGACAGTCTACTGAAATCTGAATGCTGAGTATTGTTCAAAGTTGAGAACAGAGTTTTTGGGCTCTGAGAGACTCCAAAAACCTTTTCAGGCATTCCCCTTTAAATTGAATGCTGAGCGATGTTGAAAACGTGAGAATCGTGTTTTTGCGCTCTGAAAGTGTTGAAAAACCGTGTTTCTGGCAATATAGTTGAAAATGCACGTTGAATGATGTTAAAACCCAGGAATAGCGTTTTTTGCGCTCTGAAAGAGTCGAAAACAGGGTTTCTCGCAATATCATTGAAACTGCACGCTGAATGATTTTAAAACCCGGGAATCGCGTTTTTGCCTTGTGAAAGTGTAGAAAACGGCGTTTCTGATGCACTTCTGGAAAATGAATGCTGTGTGTTGTTCAAAGCTGGGAACAGAGTTTTTGGGCTTGGAGAGTGTGAAAATTGTGTTTCTGACAGTCTACTGAAATCTGAATGCTGAGTGTTGTTCAAAGCTGAGAACAGAGTTTTTGGGCTCTGAATGACTCCAAAAACCTTTTCAGGCATTCTCCTTTAAATTGAATGCTGAGCGATGTTGAAAACGTGGGAATCGTGTTTTTGCGCTCTGAAAGTGTTGAAAACCGTGTTTCTGGCAATATAGTTGAAACTGCACGCTGAATGATGTTAAAACCCGGGAATCGTGTTTTTTGCGTTGTGAAAGTGTCGAAAACAGCGTTTCTGATGCACTTCTGGAAAATGAATGCTGTGTGTTGTTCAAAGCTGGGAACAGAGTTTTTGGGCTTGGAGAGTGTGAAATTGTGTTTCTGACAGTCTACTGAAATCTGAATGCTGAGTGTTGTTCAAAGCTGAGAACAGAGTTTTTGGGCTTGGAGAGTGTGAAAATTGTGTTTCTGGCAGTCTACTGAAATCTGAATGCTGAGTGTTGTTCAAAGCTGAGAACAGAGTTTTTGGGCTCTGAGTGACTCCAAAAACCTTTTCAGGCATTCTCCTTTAAATTGAATGCTGAGCGATGTTGAAAACGTGGGAATCGTGTTTTTGCGCTCTGAAAGTGTTGAAAACCGTGTTTCTGGCAATATAGTTGAAAATGCACGTTGAATGATGTTAAAACCCAGGAATAGCGTTTTTGCGCTCTGAAAGTGTCGAAAACAGCTTTTCTGATGCACTTCTGGAAAATGAGTGCAGTGTGTTGTTCAAAGCTGGGAACAGAGTTTTTGGGCTTGGAGAGTGTGAAAATTGTGTTTCTGACAGTCTACTGAAATCTGAATGCTGAGTATTGTTCAAAGCTGAGAACAGAGTTTTTGGGCTCTGAGTGACTCCAAAAACCTTTCCAGGCATTCTCCTTTAAATTGAATGCTGAGCGATGTTGAAAACGTGGGAATCGTGTTTCTGCGCTCTGAAAGTGTTGAAAACCGTGTTTCTGGCAATATAGATGAAACTGCACGCTGAATGATGTTAAAACCCAGGAATCGCGTTTTTGCGCTCTGAAAGTGTCGAAAACAGGGTTTCTCGCAATATCATTGAAAGTGCATGCTGAATGATGTTAAAACCCAGGAATCGCGTTTTTGCGCTCTGAAAGTGTCGAAAAGAGCTTTTTTGATGCACTTCTGGAAAATGAGTGCTGTGTGTTGTTCAAAGCTGGGAACAGAGTTTTTGGGCTTGGAGAGTGTGAAAATTGTGTTTCTGACAGTCTACTGAAATCTGAATGCTGAGTATTGTTCAAAGCTGAGAACAGAGTTTTTGGGCTCTGAGTGACTCCAAAAACCTTTCCAGGCATTCTCCTTTAAATTGAATGCTGAGCGATGTTGAAAACGTGGGAATCGTGTTTTTGCGCTCTGAAAGTGTTGAAAACCGTGTTTCTGGCAATATAGATGAAACTGCACGTTGAATGATGTTAAAACCCAGGAATCGCGTTTTTGCGCTCTGAAAGTGTCGAAAACAGGGTTTCTCGCAATATCATTGAAACTGCACGCTGAATGATGTTAAAACCCGGGAATCGCGTTTTTGCGTTGTGAAAGTGTAGAAAACGGCGTTTCTGATGCACTTCTGGAAAATGAATGTTGTGTGTTGTTCAAAGCTGGGAACAGAGTTTTTGGGCTTGGAGAGTGTGAAAATTATGTTTCTGACAGTCTACTGAAATCTGAATGCTGAGTATTGTTCAAAGCTGGGAACAGAGTTTTTGGGCTTTGAGAGTGTGAAAATTGTGTTTCTGGCAGTCTACTGAAATCTGAATGCTGAGTATTGTTCAAAGCTGAGAACAGAGTTTTTGGGCTCTGAGTGACTCCAAAAACCTTTCCAGGCATTCTCCTTTAAATTGAATGCTGAGCGATGTTGAAAACGTGGGAATCGTGTTTTTGCGCTCTGAAAGTGTTGAAAACCGTGTTTCTGACAATATAGTTGAAACTGCACGTTGAATGATGTTAAAACCCAGGAATCGTGTTTTTTGCGCTCTGAAAGTGTCGAAAACAGGGTTTCTCGCAATATCATTGAAACTGCACGTTGAATGATGTTAAAACCCAGGAATCGCGTTTTTGCGCTCTGAAAGTGTCGAAAACAGCTTTTCTGATGCACTTCTGGAAAATGAATGCTGTGTGTTGTTCAAAGCTGGGAACAGTGTTTTTGGGCTTGGAGAGTGTGAAAATTGTGTTTCTGACAGTCTACTGAAATCTGAATGCTGAGTGTTGTTCAAAGCTGAGAACAGAGTTTTTGGGCTCTGAGTGACTCCAAAAACCTTTTCAGGCATTCTCCTTTAAATTGAATGCTGAGCGATGTTGAAAACGTGGGAATCGTGTTTTTGCGCTCTGAAAGTGTTGAAAACCGTGTTTCTGGCAATATAGTTGAAACTGCACGTTGAATGATGTTAAAACCCGGGAATCGCGTTTTTGCGCTCTGAAAGTGTCGAAAACAGGATTTCTCGCAATATCATTGAAACTGCATGCTGAATGATGTTAAATCCCGGGAATCGCGTTTTTGCGTTGTGAAAGTGTAGAAAACGGCGTTTCTGATGCACTTCTGGAAAATGAATGCTGTGTGTTGTTCAAAGCTGGGAACAGAGTTTTTGGGCTTGGAGAGTGTGAAAATTGTGTTTCTGACAGTCTACTGAAATCTGAATGCTGAGTGTTGTTCAAAGCTGAGAACAGAGTTTTTGGGCTCTGAGTGACTCCAAAAACCTTTCCAGGCATTCTCCTTTAAATTGAATGCTGAGTGATGTTGAAATCGTGGGAATCGTGTTTTTGCGCTCTGAAAGTGTTGAAAACCGTGTTTCTCGCAATATAGTTGAAACTGCACGTTGAATGATGTTAAAACCCAGGAATCGCGTTTTTGCGCTCTGAAAGTGTCGAAAACAGCTTTTCTGATTCACTTCTGGAAAATGAGTGCTGTGTGTTGTTCAAAGCTGGGAACAGAGTTTTTGGGCTTGGAGAGTGTGAAAATTGTGTTTCTGACAGTCTACTGAAATCTGAATGCTGAGTGTTGTTCAAAGCTGAGAACAGAGTTTTTGGGCTCTGAGAGACTCCAAAAACCTTTTCAGGCATTCTCCTTTAAATTGAATGCTGAGCGATGTTGAAAACGTGGGAATCGTGTTTTTGCACTCTGAAAGTGTTGAAAACCGTGTTTCTGGCAATATAGTTGAAAATGCACGTTGAATGATGTTAAAACCCAGGAATCGCGTTTTTGCGCTCTGAAAGTGTCGAAAACAGGGTTTCTCGCAATATCATTGAAACTGCACGTTGAATGATGTTAAAACCCAGGAATCGCGTTTTTGCGCTCTGAAAGTGTCGAAAACAGCGTTTGTGATGCACTTCTGGAACATGAATGCTGTGTTTTGTTCAAAGCTGGGAACAGAGTTTTTGGGCTTGGAGAGTGTGAAAATTGTGTTTCTGACAGTCTACTGAAATCTGAATGCTGAGTGTTGTTCAAAGCTGAGAACAGAGTTTTTGGGCTCTGAGTGACTCCAAAAACCTTTTCAGGCATTCTCCTTTAAATTGAATGCTGAGCGATTTTGAAAACGTGGGAATCGTGTTTTTGCGCTCTGAAAGTGTTGAAAACCGTGTTTCTGGCAATATAGTTGAAACTGCACGTTGAATGATGTTAAAACCCAGGAATCGCGTTTTTGCACTCTGAAAGTGTCGAAAACAGGATTTCTCGCAATATCATTGAAACTGCACGCTGAATGATGTTAAATCCCGGGAATCGCGTTTTTGCGTTGTGAAAGTGTAGAAAACGGCGTTTCTGATGCACTTCTGGAAAATGAATGCTGTGTGTTGTTCAAAGCTGGGAACAGAGTTTTTGGGCTTGGAGAGTGTGAAAATTGTGTTTCTGACAGTCTACTGAAATCTGAATGCTGAGTGTTGTTCAAAGCTGAGAACAGAGTTTTTGGGCTCTGAGTGACTCCAAAAACCTTTCCAGGCATTCTCCTTTAAATTGAATGCTGAGTGATGTTGAAAACGTGGGAATCGTGTTTTTGCGCTCTGAAAGTGTTGAAAACCGTGTTTCTCGCAATATAGTTGAAACTGCACGTTGAATGATGTTAAAACCCAGGAATCGCGTTTTTGCGCTCTGAAAGTGTCGAAAACAGCTTTTCTGATGCACTTCTGGAAAATGAGTGCTGTGTGTTGTTCAAAGCTGGGAACAGAGTTTTTGGGCTTGGAGAGTGTGAAAATTGTGTTTCTGACAGTCTACTGAAATCTGAATGCTGAGTGTTGTTCAAAGCTGAGAACAGAGTTTTTGGGCTCTGAGAGACTCCAAAAACCTTTTCAGGCATTCTCCTTTAAATTGAATGCTGAGCGATGTTGAAAACGTGGGAATCGTGTTTTTGCTCTCTGAAAGTGTTGAAAACCGTGTTTTCTGGCAATATAGTTGAAAATGCACGTTGAATGATGTTAAAACCCAGGAATCGCGTTTTTGCGCTCTGAAAGTGTCGAAAACAGGGTTTCTCGCAATATCATTGAAACTGCACGTTGAATGATGTTAAAACCCAGGAATCGCGTTTTTGCGCTCTGAAAGTGTCGAAAACAGCGTTTGTGATGCACTTCTGGAACATGAATGCTGTGTTTTGTTCAAAGCTGGGAACAGAGTTTTTGGGCTTGGAGAGTGTGAAAATTGTGTTTCTGACAGTCTACTGAAATCTCAATGCTGAGTGTTGTTCAAAGCTGAGAACAGAGTTTTTGGGCTCTGAGTGACTCCAAAAACCTTTTCAGGCATTCTCCTTTAAATTGAATGCTGAGCGATTTTGAAAACGTGGGAATCGTGTTTTTGCGCTCTGAAAGTGTTGAAAACCGTGTTTCTGGCAATATAGTTGAAACTGCACGTTGAATGATGTTAAAACCCAGGAATCGCGTTTTTTGCACTCTGAAAGTGTCGAAAACAGGATTTCTCGCAATATCATTGAAACTGCACGCTGAATGATGTTAAATCCCGGGAATCGCGTTTTTGCGTTGTGAAAGTGTAGAAAACGGCGTTTCTGATGCACTTCTGGAAAATGAATGCTGTGTGTTGTTCAAAGCTGGGAACAGAGTTTTTGGGCTTGGAGAGTGTGAAAATTGTGTTTCTGACAGTCTACTGAAATCTGAATGCTGAGTGTTGTTCAAAGCTGAGAACAGAGTTTTTGGGCTCTGAGTGACTCCAAAAACCTTTCCAGGCATTCTCCTTTAAATTGAATGCTGAGTGATGTTGAAAACGTGGGAATCGTGTTTTTGCGCTCTGAAAGTGTTGAAAACCGTGTTTCTGGCAATATAGTTGAAACTGCACGTTGAATGATGTTAAAACCCAGGAATCGCGTTTTTGCGCTCTGAAAGTGTCGAAAACAGCTTTTCTGATGCACTTCTGGAAAATGAGTGCAGTGTGTTGTTCAAAGCTGGGAACAGAGTTTTTGTGCTTGGAGAGTGTGAAAATTGTGTTTCTGACAGTCTACTGAAATCTGAATGCTGAGTATTGTTCAAAGCTGAGAACAGAGTTTTTGGGCTCTGAGTGACTCCAAAAACCTTTCCAGGCATTCTCCTTTAAATTGAATGCTGAGCGATGTTGAAAACGTGGGAATCGTGTTTCTGCGCTCTGAAAGTGTTGAAAACCGTGTTTCTGGCAATATAGATGAAACTGCACGCTGAATGATGTTAAAACACAGGAATCGCGTTTTTGCGCTCTGAAAGTGTCGAAAACAGGGTTTCTCTCAATATCATTGAAAGTGCATGCTGAATGATGTTAAAACCCAGGAATCGCGTTTTTGCGCTCTGAAAGTGTCGAAAAGAGCTTTTTTGATGCACTTCTGGAAAATGAGTGCTGTGTGTTGTTCAAAGCTGGGAACAGAGTTTTTGGGCTTGGAGAGGGTGAAAATTGTGTTTCTGACAGTCTACTGAAATCTGAATGCTGAGTATTGTTCAAAGCTGAGAACAGAGTTTTTGGGCTCTGAGTGACTCCAAAAACCTTTCCAGGCATTCTCCTTTAAATTGAATGCTGAGCGATGTTGAAAACGTGGGAATCGTGTTTCTGCGCTCTGAAAGTGTTGAAAACCGTGTTTCTGGCAATATAGATGAAACTGCACGTTGAATGATGTTAAAACCCAGGAATCGCGTTTTTGCGCTCTGAAAGTGTCGAAAACAGGGTTTCTCGCAATATCATTGAAACTGCACGCTGAATGATGTTAAAACCCGGGAATCGCGTTTTTGCGTTGTGAAAGTGTAGAAAACGGCGTTTCTGATGCACTTCTGGAAAATGAATGCTGTGTGTTGTTCAAAGCTGGGAACAGAGTTTTTGGGCTTGGAGAGTGTGAAAATTGTGTTTCTGACAGTCTACTGAAATCTGAATGCTGAGTGTTGTTCAAAGCTGAGAACAGAGTTTTTTGGGCTCTGAGTGACTCCAAAAACCTTTCCAGGCATTCTCCTTTAAATTGAATGCTGAGTGATGTTGAAAACGTGGGAATCGTGTTTTTGCGCTCTGAAAGTGTTGAAAACCGTGTTTCTCGCAATATAGTTGAAACTGCACGTTGAATGATGTTAAAACCCAGGAATCGCGTTTTTGCGCTCTGAAAGTGTCGAAAACAGCTTTTCTGATTCACTTCTGGAAAATGAGTGCTGTGTGTTGTTCAAGCTGGGAACAGAGTTTTTGGGCTTGGAGAGTGTGAAAATTGTGTTTCTGACAGTCTACTGAAATCTGAATGCTGAGTGTTGTTCAAAGCTGAGAACAGAGTTTTTGGGCTCTGAGAGACTCCAAAACCTTTTCAGGCATTCTCCTTTAAATTGAATGCTGAGCGATGTTGAAAACGTGGGAATCGTGTTTTTGCACTCTGAAAGTGTTGAAAACCGTGTTTCTGGCAATATAGTTGAAAATGCACGTTGAATGATGTTAAAACCCAGGAATCGCGTTTTTGCGCTCTGAAAGTGTCGAAAACAGGGTTTCTCGCAATATCATTGAAACTGCACGTTGAATGATGTTAAAACCCAGGAATCGCGTTTTTGCGCTCTGAAAGTGTCGAAAACAGCGTTTGTGATGCACTTCTGGAACATGAATGCTGGGTTTTGTTCAAAGCTGGGAACAGAGTTTTTGGGCTTGGAGAGTGTGAAAATTGTGTTTCTGACAGTCTACTGAAATCTGAATGCTGAGTGTTGTTCAAAGCTGAGAACAGAGTTTTTGGGCTCTGAGTGACTCCAAAAACCTTTTCAGGCATTCTCCTTTAAATTGAATGCTGAGCGATTTTGAAAACGTGGGAATCGTGTTTTTGCGCTCTGAAAGTGTTGAAAACCGTGTTTCTGGCAATATAGTTGAAACTGCACGTTGAATGATGTTAAAACCCAGGAATCGCGTTTTTGCACTCTGAAAGTGTCGAAAACAGGATTTCTCGCAATATCATTGAAACTGCACGCTGAATGATGTTAAATCCCGGGAATCGCGTTTTTGCGTTGTGAAAGTGTAGAAAACGGCGTTTCTGATGCACTTCTGGAAAATGAATGCTGTGTGTTGTTCAAAGCTGGGAACAGAGTTTTTGGGCTTGGAGAGTGTGAAAATTGTGTTTCTGACAGTCTACTGAAATCTGAATGCTGAGTGTTGTTCAAAGCTGAGAACAGAGTTTTTGGGCTCTGAGTGACTCCAAAAACCTTTCCAGGCATTCTCCTTTAAATTGAATGCTGAGTGATGTTGAAAACGTGGGAATCGTGTTTTTGCGCTCTGAAAGTGTTGAAAACCGTGTTTCTGGCAATATAGTTGAAACTGCACGTTGAATGATGTTAAAACCCAGGAATCGCGTTTTTTGCGCTCTGAAAGTGTCGAAAACAGCTTTTCTGATGCACTTCTGGAAAATGAGTGCAGTGTGTTGTTCAAAGCTGGGAACAGAGTTTTTGTGCTTGGAGAGTGTGAAAATTGTGTTTCTGACAGTCTACTGAAATCTGAATGCTGAGTATTGTTCAAAGCTGAGAACAGAGTTTTTGGGCTCTGAGTGACTCCAAAAACCTTTCCAGGCATTCTCCTTTAAATTGAATGCTGAGCGATGTTGAAAACGTGGGAATCGTGTTTCTGCGCTCTGAAAGTGTTGAAAACCGTGTTTCTGGCAATATAGATGAAACTGCACGCTGAATGATGTTAAAACCCAGGAATCGCGTTTTTGCGCTCTGAAAGTGTCGAAAACAGGGTTTCTCGCAATATCATTGAAAGTGCATGCTGAATGATGTTAAAACCCAGGAATCGCGTTTTTGCGCTCTGAAAGTGTCGAAAACAGCTTTTTTGATGCACTTCTGGAAAATGAGTGCTGTGTGTTGTTCAAAGCTGGGAACAGAGTTTTTGGGCTTGGAGAGGGTGAAAATTGTGTTTCTGACAGTCTACTGAAATCTGAATGCTGAGTATTGTTCAAAGCTGAGAACAGAGTTTTTGGGCTCTGAGTGACTCCAAAAACCTTTCCAGGCATTCTCCTTTAAATTGAATGCTGAGCGATGTTGAAAACGTGGGAATCGTGTTTCTGCGCTCTGAAAGTGTTGAAAACCGTGTTTCTGGCAATATAGATGAAACTGCACGTTGAATGATGTTAAAACCCAGGAATCGCGTTTTTGCGCTCTGAAAGTGTCGAAAACAGGGTTTCTCGCAATATCATTGAAACTGCACGCTGAATGATGTTAAAACCCGGGAATCGCGTTTTTTGCGTTGTGAAAGTGTAGAAAACGGCGTTTCTGATGCACTTCTGGAAAATGAATGCTGTGTGTTGTTCAAAGCTGGGAACAGAGTTTTTGGGCTTGGAGAGTGTGAAAATTGTGTTTCTGACAGTCTACTGAAATCTGAATGCTGAGTATTGTTCAAAGCTGAGAACAGAGTTTTTGGGCTCTGAGTGACTCCAAAAACCTTTCCAGGCATTCTCCTTTAAATTGAATGCTGAGCGATGTTGAAAACGTGGGAATCGTGTTTTTGCGCTCTGAAAGTGTTGAAAACCGTGTTTCTGGCAATATAGATGAAACTGCACGTTGAATGATGTTAAAACCCAGGAATCGCGTTTTTGCGCTCTGAAAGTGTCGAAAACAGGGTTTCTCGCAATATCATTGAAACTGCACGCTGAATGATTTTAAAACCCGGGAATCGCGTTTTTGCGTTGTGAAAGTGTAGAAAACGGCGTTTCTGATGCACTTCTGGAAAATGAGTGCTGTGTGTTGTTCAAAGCTGGGAACAGAGTTTTTGGGCTTGGAGAGGGTGAAAATTGTGTTTCTGACAGTCCACTGAAATCTGAATGCTGAGTATTGTTCAAAGTTGAGAACAGAGTTTTTGGGCTCTGAGAGACTCCAAAAACCTTTTCAGGCATTCCCCTTTAAATTGAATGCTGAGCGATGTTGAAAACGTGAGAATCGTGTTTTTGCGCTCTGAAAGTGTTGAAAACCGTGTTTCTGGCAATATAGTTGAAAATGCACGTTGAATGATGTTAAAACCCAGGAATAGCGTTTTTGCGCTCTGAAAGAGTCGAAAACAGGGTTTCTCGCAATATTATTGAAACTGCACGCTGAATGATTTTAAAACCCGGGAATCGCGTTTTTGCCTTGTGAAAGTGTAGAAAACGGCGTTTCTGATGCACTTCTGGAAAATGAATGCTGTGTGTTGTTCAAAGCTGGGAACAGAGTTTTTGGGCTTGGAGAGTGTGAAAATTGTGTTTCTGACAGTCTACTGAAATCTGAATGCTGAGTGTTGTTCAAAGCTGAGAACAGAGTTTTTGGGCTCTGAATGACTCCAAAAACCTTTTCAGGCATTCTCCTTTAAATTGAATGCTGAGCGATGTTGAAAACGTGGGAATCGTGTTTTTGCGCTCTGAAAGTGTTGAAAACCGTGTTTCTGGCAATATAGTTGAAACTGCACGCTGAATGATGTTAAAACCCGGGAATCGTGTTTTTGCGTTGTGAAAGTGTCGAAAACTGCGTTTCTGATTGTTACGCCGGTGATCGGGGCACAAGCGCGGACCACAGGATGTTCCGGTTCCAGGCGATTATTAGAAAGGGACAGGCAGTTCGTGAATCCAGGGACAGGCAGGGTTCAAAACACAGGGAGGCAATCCGGGGGCAAATCCAAAGACGGGAGTCAGGGAGAACAGGGTCCGGAATCAGGCAGGTGGGTGGCAGCGATCAGATCAAAACGGCAGGCAGGAATCGTGGTCAGGAAACAGGCAGGATCGGCAATGAAGAAGTAAATCACAAAAACAAGCGCGGGGACGAGACAGGTGAAACACACTGCAACGAACTAGCAACGAGACAGAGAAACGAGGGGAAGATATAGGGCTGGGGTAACGAGGAGATGGGAAGCAGGTGAGCAGGCAGGCAAGTGCAGGCAATGAGGGAATAAGGTGGGCGGGGACCCGGCGGGGAGCCGGGCGGGGCAGGAACACAAGGGAAACAAAAGCACACGGACAGGGAAAACAAAAACACCGCGGCTTAAGGGGGCGGAGCCCTGACACTGATGCACTTCTGGAAAATGAATGCTGTGTGTTGTTCAAAGCTGGGAACAGAGTTTTTGGGCTTGGAGAGTGTGAAAATTGTGTTTCTGACAGTCTACTGAAATCTGAATGCTGAGTGTTGTTCAAAGCTGAGAACAGAGTTTTTGGGCTCTGAATGACTCCAAAAACCTTTTCAGGCATTCTCCTTTAAATTGAATGCTGAGCGATGTTGAAAACGTGGGAATCGTGTTTTTGCGCTCTGAAAGTGTTGAAAACCGTGTTTCTGGCAATATAGTTGAAACTGCACGCTGAATGATTTTAAAACCCGGGAATCGTGTTTTTGCGTTGTGAAAGTGTCGAAAACTGCGTTTCTGATGCACTTCTGGAAAATGAATGCTGTGTGTTGTTCAAAGCTGGGAACAGAGTTTTTGGGCTTGGAGAGTGTGAAAATTGTGTTTCTGACAGTCTACTGAAATCTGAATGCTGAGTGTTGTTCAAAGCTGAGAACAGAGTTTTTGGGCTCTGAGTGACTCCAAAAACCTTTCCAGGCATTCTCCTTTAAATTGAATGCTGAGCGATGTTGAAAACGTGGGAATCGTGTTTTTTGCGCTCTGAAAGTGTTGAAAACTGTGTTTCTGGCAATATAGTTGAAACTGCACGCTGAATGATGTTTAAAATCCGGGAATCGCGTTTTTGCGTTGTGAAAGTGTCGAAAACGGCGTTTCTCATGCACTTCTTTAAAATGAATGCTGTGTGTTGTTCAAAGCTGGGAACAGAGTTTTTGGGCTTGGAGAGTGTGAAAATTGTGTTTCTGACAGTCTACTGAAATCTGAATGCTGAGTGTTGTTCAAAGCTGAGAACAGAGTTTTTGGGCTCTGAGTGACTCCAAAAACCTTTTCAGGCATTCTCCTTTAAATTGCATGCTGAGCGATGTTGAAAATGTGGGAATCGTGTTTTTGCGCTCTGAAAGTGTTGAAAACCGTGTTTCTGGCAATATAGATGAAACTGCACGCTGAATGATGTTAAAACCCAGGAATCGCGTTGTTGCGCTCTGAAAGTGTCAAAAACAGGGTTTCTCGCAATATCATTGAAACTGCACGCTGAATGATGTTAAAACCCGGGAATCGCGTTTTTGCGCTCTGAAAGTGTCGAAAACAGCTTTTTTGATGCACTTCTGGAAAATGAGTGCTGTGTGTTGTTCAAAGCTGGGAACAGAGTTTTTGGGCTTGGAGAGGGTGAAAATTGTGTTTCTGACAGTCTACTGAAATCTGAATGCTGAGTATTGTTCAAAGCTGAGAACAGAGTTTTTGGGCTCTGAGTGACTCCAAAAACCTTTCCAGGCATTCTCCTTTAAATTGAATGCTGAGCGATGTTGAAAACGCGGGAATCGTGTTTTTGCGCTCTGAAAGTGTTGAAAACCGTGTTTCTGGCAATATAGTTGAAACTGCACGCTGAATGATGTTAAAACCCGGGAATCGTGTTTTTGCGTTGTGAAAGTGTCGAAAACTGCGTTTCTGATGCACTTCTGGAAAATGAATGCTGTGTGTTGTTCAAAGCTGGGAACAGAGTTTTTTGGGCTTGGAGAGTGTGAAAATTGTGTTTCTGACAGTCTACTGAAATCTGAATGCTGAGTGTTGTTCAAAGCTGAGAACAGAGTTTTTGGGCTCTGAGTGACTCCAAAAACCTTTCCAGGCATTCTCCTTTAAATTGAATGCTGAGCGATGTTGAAAACGTGGGAATCGTGTTTTTGCGCTCTGAAAGTGTTGAAAACTGTGTTTCTGGCAATATAGTTGAAACTGCACGCTGAATGATGTTAAAACCCGGGAATCGCGTTTTTACGTTGTGAAAGTGTCGAAAACGGCGTTTCTGATGCACTTCTTTAAAATGAATGCTGTGTGTTGTTCAAAGCTGGGAACAGAGTTTTTGGGCTTGGAGAGTGTGAAAATTGTGTTTCTGACAGTCTACTGAAATCTGAATGCTGAGTGTTGTTCAAAGCTGAGAACAGAGTTTTTGGGCTCTGAGTGACTCCAAAAACCTTTTCAGGCATTCTCCTTTAAATTGAATGCTGAGCGATGTTGAAAACGTGGGAATCGTGTTTTTGCGCTCTGAAAGTGTTGAAAACCGTGTTTCTGGCAATATAGTTGAAACTGCACGCTGAATGATGTTAAAACCCGGGAATCGCGTTTTTTCGTTGTGAAAGTGTCGAAAACGGCGTTTCTGATGCACTTCTTTAAAATGAATGCTGTGTGTTGTTCAATGCTGGGAACAGAGTTTTTGGGCTTGGAGAGTGTGAAAATTGTGTTTCTGGCAGTCTACTGAAATCTGAATGCTGAGTGTTGTTCAAAGCTGAGAACAGAGTTTTTGGGCTCTGAGAGACTCCAAAAACCCTTTCAGGCATTCCCCTTTAAATTGAATGCTGAGCGATGTTGAAAACGTGAGAATCGTGTTTTTTGCGCTCTGAAAGTGTTGAAAACCGTGTTTCTGGCAATATAGTTGAAAATGCACGTTGAATGATGTTAAAACCCAGGAATAGCGTTTTTGCGCTCTGAAAGAGTCGAAAACAGGGTTTCTCGCAATATCATTGAAACTGCACGCTGAATGATTTTAAAACCCGGGAATCGCGTTTTTGCCTTGTGAAAGTGTAGAAAACGGCGTTTCTGATGCACTTCTGGAAAATGAATGCTGTGTGTTGTTCAAAGCTGGGAACAGAGTTTTTGGGCTTGGAGAGTGTGAAAATTGTGTTTCTGACAGTCTACTGAAATCTGAATGCTGAGTGTTGTTCAAAGCTGAGAACAGAGTTTTTGGGCTTGGAGAGTGTGAAAATTGTGTTTCTGGCAGTCTACTGAAATCTGAATGCTGAGTGTTGTTCAAAGCTGAGAACAGAGTTTTTGGGCTCTGAGTGACTCCAAAAACCTTTTCAGGCATTCTCCTTTAAATTGAATGCTGAGCGATGTTGAAAACGTGGGAATCGTGTTTTTGCGCTCTGAAAGTGTTGAAAACCGTGTTTCTGGCAATATAGTTGAAAATGCACGTTGAATGATGTTAAAACCCAGGAATAGCGTTTTTTGCGCTCTGAAAGTGTCGAAAACAGCTTTTCTGATGCACTTCTGGAAAATGAGTGCAGTGTGTTGTTCAATGCTGGGAACAGAGTTTTTGGGCTTGGAGAGTGTGAAAATTGTGTTTCTGGCAGTCTACTGAAATCTGAATGCTGAGTATTGTTCAAAGCTGAGAACAGAGTTTTTGGGCTCTGAGTGACTCCAAAAACCTTTCCAGGCATTCTCCTTTAAATTGAATGCTGAGCGATGTTGAAAACGTGGGAATCGTGTTTCTGCGCTCTGAAAGTGTTGAAAACCGTGTTTCTGGCAATATAGATGAAACTGCACGCTGAATGATGTTAAAACCCAGGAATCGCGTTTTTGCGCTCTGAAAGTGTCGAAAACAGGGTTTCTCGCAATATCATTGAAAGTGCATGCTGAATGATGTTAAAACCCAGGAATCGCGTTTTTGCGCTCTGAAAGTGTCGAAAACAGCTTTTTTGATGCACTTCTGGAAAATGAGTGCTGTGTGTTGTTCAAAGCTGGGAACAGAGTTTTTGGGCTTGGAGAGTGTGAAAATTGTGTTTCTGACAGTCTACTGAAATCTGAATGCTGAGTATTGTTCAAAGCTGAGAACAGAGTTTTTGGGCTCTGAGTAACTCCAAAAACCTTTCCAGGCATTCTCCTTTAAATTGAATGCTGAGCGATGTTGAAAACGTGGGAATCGTGTTTTTGCGCTCTGAAAGTGTTGAAAACCGTGTTTCTGGCAATATAGTTGAAACTGCACGTTGAATGATGTTAAAACCCAGGAATCGCGTTTTTGCGCTCTGAAAGTGTCGAAAACAGGGTTTCTCGCAATATCATTGAAACTGCACGCTGAATGATGTTAAAACCCGGGAATCGCGTTTTTGCGTTGTGAAAGTGTAGAAAACGGCGTTTCTGATGCACTTCTGGAAAATGAATGTTGTGTGTTGTTCAAAGCTGGGAACAGAGTTTTTGGGCTTGGAGAGTGTGAAAATTGTGTTTCTGACAGTCTACTGAAATCTGAATGCTGAGTATTGTTCAAAGCTGGGAACAGAGTTTTTGGGCTTTGAGAGTGTGAAAATTGTGTTTCTGGCAGTCTACTGAAATCTGAATGCTGAGTATTGTTCAAAGCTGAGAACAGAGTTTTTGGGCTCTGAGTGACTCCAAAAACCTTTCCAGGCATTCTCCTTTAAATTGAATGCTGAGCGATGTTGAAAACGTGGGAATCGTGTTTTTGCGCTCTGAAAGTGTTGAAAACCGTGTTTCTGGCAATATAGTTGAAACTGCACGTTGAATGATGTTAAAACCCAGGAATCGTGTTTTTGCGCTCTGAAAGTGTCGAAAACAGGGTTTCTCGCAATATCATTGAAACTGCACGTTGAATGATGTTAAAACCCAGGAATCGCGTTTTTGCGCTCTGAAAGTGTCGAAAACAGCTTTTCTGATGCACTTCTGGAAAATGAATGCTGTGTGTTGTTCAAAGCTGGGAACAGTGTTTTTGGGCTTGGAGAGTGTGAAAATTGTGTTTCTGACAGTCTACTGAAATCTGAATGCTGAGTGTTGTTCAAAGCTGAGAACAGAGTTTTTGGGCTCTGAGTGACTCCAAAAACCTTTTCAGGCATTCTCCTTTAAATTGAATGCTGAGCGATGTTGAAAACGTGGGAATCGTGTTTTTGCGCTCTGAAAGTGTTGAAAACCGTGTTTCTGGCAATATAGTTGAAACTGCACGCTGAATGATTTTAAAACCCGGGAATCGCGTTTTTGCGTTGTGAAAGTGTAGAAAACGGCGTTTCTGATGCACTTCTGGAAAATGAATGCTGTGTGTTGTTCAAAGCTGGGAACAGAGTTTTTGGGCTTGGAGAGTGTGAAAATTGTGTTTCTGACAGTCTACTGAAATCTGAATGCTGAGTGTTGTTCAAAGCTGAGAACAGAGTTTTTGGGCTCTGAGTGACTCCAAAAACCTTTCCAGGCATTCTCCTTTAAATTGAATGCTGAGCGATGTTGAAAACGTGGGAATCGTGTTTTTGCGCTCTGAAAGTGTTGAAAACCGTGTTTCTGGCAATATAGATGAAACTGCACGTTGAATGATGTTAAAACCCAGGAATCGCGTTTTTGCGCTCTGAAAGTGTCGAAAACAGGGTTTCTCGCAATATCATTGAAACTGCACGCTGAATGATGTTAAAACCCGGGAATCGCGTTTTTTGCGTTGTGAAAGTGTAGAAAACGGCGTTTCTGATGCACTTCTGGAAAATGAATGTTGTGTGTTGTTCAAAGCTGGGAACAGAGTTTTTGGGCTTGGAGAGTGTGAAAATTGTGTTTCTGACAGTCTACTGAAATCTGAATGCTGAGTATTGTTCAAAGCTGAGAACAGAGTTTTTGGGCTTTGAGAGTGTGAAAATTGTGTTTCTGGCAGTCTACTGAAATCTGAATGCTGAGTATTGTTCAAAGCTGAGAACAGAGTTTTTGGGCTCTGAGTGACTCCAAAAACCTTTCCAGGCATTCTCCTTTAAATTGAATGCTGAGCGATGTTGAAAACGTGGGAATCGTGTTTTTGCGCTCTGAAAGTGTTGAAAACCGTGTTTCTGGCAATATAGTTGAAACTGCACGTTGAATGATGTTAAAACCCAGGAATCGTGTTTTTGCGCTCTGAAAGTGTCGAAAACAGGGTTTCTCGCAATATCATTGAAACTGCACGTTGAATGATGTTAAAACCCAGGAATCGCGTTTTTGCGCTCTGAAAGTGTCGAAAACAGCTTTTCTGATGCACTTCTGGAAAATGAATGCTGTGTGTTGTTCAAAGCTGGGAACAGTGTTTTTGGGCTTGGAGAGTGTGAAAATTGTGTTTCTGACAGTCTACTGAAATCTGAATGCTGAGTGTTGTTCAAAGCTGAGAACAGAGTTTTTGGGCTCTGAGTGACTCCAAAAACCTTTTCAGGCATTCTCCTTTAAATTGAATGCTGAGCGATGTTGAAAACGTGGGAATCGTGTTTTTGCGCTCTGAAAGTGTTGAAAACCGTGTTTCTGGCAATATAGTTGAAACTGCACGCTGAATGATTTTAAAACCCGGGAATCGCGTTTTTGCCTTGTGAAAGTGTAGAAAACGGCGTTTCTGATGCACTTCTGGAAAATGAATGCTGTGTGTTGTTCAAAGCTGGGAACAGAGTTTTTGGGCTTGGAGAGTGTGAAAATTGTGTTTCTGACAGTCTACTGAAATCTGAATGCTGAGTGTTGTTCAAAGCTGAGAACAGAGTTTTTGGGCTTGGAGAGTGTGAAAATTGTGTTTCTGGCAGTCTACTGAAATCTGAATGCTGAGTGTTGTTCAAAGCTGAGAACAGAGTTTTTGGGCTCTGAGTGACTCCAAAAACCTTTTCAGGCATTCTCCTTTAAATTGAATGCTGAGCGATGTTGAAAACGTGGGAATCGTGTTTTTGCGCTCTGAAAGTGTTGAAAACCGTGTTTCTGGCAATATAGTTGAAAATGCACGTTGAATGATGTTAAAACCCAGGAATAGCGTTTTTGCGCTCTGAAAGTGTCGAAAACAGCTTTTCTGATGCACTTCTGGAAAATGAGTGCAGTGTGTTGTTCAAAGCTGGGAACAGAGTTTTTGGGCTTGGAGAGTGTGAAAATTGTGTTTCTGACAGTCTACTGAAATCTGAATGCTGAGTATTGTTCAAAGCTGAGAACAGAGTTTTTGGGCTCTGAGTGACTCCAAAAACCTTTCCAGGCATTCTCCTTTAAATTGAATGCTGAGCGATGTTGAAAACGTGGGAATCGTGTTTCTGCGCTCTGAAAGTGTTGAAAACCGTGTTTCTGGCAATATAGATGAAACTGCACGCTGAATGATGTTAAAACCCAGGAATCGCGTTTTTGCGCTCTGAAAGTGTCGAAAACAGCTTTTTTGATGCACTTCTGGAAAATGAGTGCTGTGTGTTGTTCAAAGCTGGGAACAGAGTTTTTGGGCTTGGAGAGTGTGAAAATTGTGTTTCTGACAGTCTACTGAAATCTGAATGCTGAGTATTGTTCAAAGCTGAGAACAGAGTTTTTGGGCTCTGAGTGACTCCAAAACCTTTCCAGGCATTCTCCTTTAAATTGAATGCTGAGCGATGTTGAAAACGTGGGAATCGTGTTTTTGCGCTCTGAAAGTGTTGAAAACCGTGTTTCTGGCAATATAGATGAAACTGCACGTTGAATGATGTTAAAACCCAGGAATCGCGTTTTTGCGCTCTGAAAGTGTCGAAAACAGGGTTTCTCGCAATATCATTGAAACTGCACGCTGAATGATGTTAAAACCCGGGAATCGCGTTTTTGCGTTGTGAAAGTGTAGAAAACGGCGTTTCTGATGCACTTCTGGAAAATGAATGTTGTGTGTTGTTCAAAGCTGGGAACAGAGTTTTTGGGCTTGGAGAGTGTGAAAATTGTGTTTCTGACAGTCTACTGAAATCTGAATGCTGAGTATTGTTCAAAGCTGGGAACAGAGTTTTTGGGCTTTGAGAGTGTGAAAATTGTGTTTCTGGCAGTCTACTGAAATCTGAATGCTGAGTATTGTTCAAAGCTGAGAACAGAGTTTTTGGGCTCTGAGTGACTCCAAAAACCTTTCCAGGCATTCTCCTTTAAATTGAATGCTGAGCGATGTTGAAAACGTGGGAATCGTGTTTTTGCGCTCTGAAAGTGTTGAAAACCGTGTTTCTGGCAATATAGTTGAAACTGCACGTTGAATGATGTTAAAACCCAGGAATCGTGTTTTTGCGCTCTGAAAGTGTCGAAAACAGGGTTTCTCGCAATATCATTGAAACTGCACGTTGAATGATGTTAAAACCCAGGAATCGCGTTTTTGCGCTCTGAAAGTGTCGAAAACAGCTTTTCTGATGCACTTCTGGAAAATGAGTGCTGTGTGTTGTTCAAAGCTGGGAACAGTGTTTTTGGGCTTGGAGAGTGTGAAAATTGTGCTTCTGACAGTCTACTGAAATCTGAATGCTGAGTGTTGTTCAAAGCTGAGAACAGAGTTTTTGGGCTCTGAGTGACTCCAAAAACCTTTTCAGGCATTCTCCTTTAAATTGAATGCTGAGCGATGTTGAAAACGTGGGAATCGTGTTTTTGCGCTCTGAAAGTGTTGAAAACCGTGTTTCTGGCAATATAGTTGAAACTGCACGTTGAATGATGTTAAAACCCGGGAATCGCGTTTTTGCGCTCTGAAAGTGTCGAAAACAGGATTTCTCGCAATATCATTGAAACTGCATGCTGAATGATGTTAAATCCCGGGAATCGCGTTTTTGCGTTGTGAAAGTGTAGAAAACGGCGTTTCTGATGCACTTCTGGAAAATGAATGCTGTGTGTTGTTCAAAGCTGGGAACAGAGTTTTTGGGCTTGGAGAGTGTGAAAATTGTGTTTCTGACAGTCTACTGAAATCTGAATGCTGAGTGTTGTTCAAAGCTGAGAACAGAGGTTTTGGGCTCTGAGTGACTCCAAAAACCTTTCCAGGCATTCTCCTTTAAATTGAATGCTGAGTGATGTTGAAAACGTGGGAATCGTGTTTTTGCGCTCTGAAAGTGTTGAAAACTGTGTTTCTCGCAATATAGTTGAAACTGCACGTTGAATGATGTTAAAACCCAGGAATCGCGTTTTTGCGCTCTGAAAGTGTCGAAAACAGCTTTTCTGATTCACTTCTGGAAAATGAGTGCTGTGTGTTGTTCAAAGCTGGGAACAGAGTTTTTGGGCTTGGAGAGTGTGAAAATTGTGTTTCTGACAGTCTACTGAAATCTGAATGCTGAGTGTTGTTCAAAGCTGAGAACAGAGTTTTTGGGCTCTGAGAGACTCCAAAAACCTTTTCAGGCATTCTCCTTTAAATTGAATGCTGAGCGATGTTGAAAACGTGGGAATCGTGTTTTTGCGCTCTGAAAGTGTTGAAAACCGTGTTTCTGGCAATATAGTTGAAAATGCACGTTGAATGATGTTAAAACCCAGGAATCGCGTTTTTGCGCTCTGAAAGTGTCGAAAACAGGGTTTCTCGCAATATCATTGAAACTGCACGTTGAATGATGTTAAAACCCAGGAATCGCGTTTTTGCGCTCTGAAAGTGTCGAAAACAGCGTTTCTGATGCACTTCTGGAACATGAATGCTGTGTTTTGTTCAAAGCTGGGAACAGAGTTTTTGGGCTTGGAGAGTGTGAAAATTGTGTTTCTGACAGTCTACTGAAATCTGAATGCTGAGTGTTGTTCAAAGCTGAGAACAGAGTTTTTGGGCTCTGAGTGACTCCAAAAACCTTTTCAGGCATTCTCCTTTAAATTGAATGCTGAGCGATTTTGAAAACGTGGGAATCGTGTTTTTGCGCTCTGAAAGTGTTGAAAACCGTGTTTCTGGCAATATAGTTGAAACTGCACGTTGAATGATGTTAAAACCCAGGAATCGCGTTTTTGCACTCTGAAAGTGTCGAAAACAGGATTTCTCGCAATATCATTGAAACTGCACGCTGAATGATGTTAAATCCCGGGAATCGCGTTTTTGCGTTGTGAAAGTGTAGAAAACGGCGTTTCTGATGCACTTCTGGAAAATGAATGCTGTGTGTTGTTCAAAGCTGGGAACAGAGTTTTTGGGCTTGGAGAGTGTGAAAATTGTGTTTCTGACAGTCTACTGAAATCTGAATGCTGAGTGTTGTTCAAAGCTGAGAACAGAGTTTTTGGGCTCTGAGTGACTCCAAAAACCTTTCCAGGCATTCTCCTTTAAATTGAATGCTGAGTGATGTTGAAAACGTGGGAATCGTGTTTTTGCGCTCTGAAAGTGTTGAAAACCGTGTTTCTGGCAATATAGTTGAAACTGCACGTTGAATGATGTTAAAACCCAGGAATCGCGTTTTTGCGCTCTGAAAGTGTCGAAAACAGCTTTTCTGATGCACTTCTGGAAAATGAGTGCTGTGTGTTGTTCAAAGCTGGGAACAGAGTTTTTGGGCTTGGAGAGTGTGAAAATTGTGTTTCTGACAGTCTTCTGAAATCTGAATGCTGAGTGTTGTTCAAAGCTGAGAACAGAGTTTTTGGGCTCTGAGAGACTCCAAAAACCTTTTCAGGCATTCTCCTTTAAATTGAATGCTGAGCGATGTTGAAAACGTGGGAATCGTGTTTTTGCGCTCTGAAAGTGTTGAAAACCGTGTTTCTGGCAATATAGTTGAAAATGCACGTTGAATGATGTTAAAACCCAGGAATCGCGTTTTTGCGCTCTGAAAGTGTCGAAAACAGGGTTTCTCGCAATATCATTGAAACTGCACGTTGAATGATGTTAAAACCCAGGAATCGCGTTTTTTGCGCTCTGAAAGTGTCGAAAACAGCTTTTTTGATGCACTTCTGGAAAATGAGTGCTGTGTGTTGTTCAAAGCTGGGAACAGAGTTTTTGGGCTTGGAGAGTGTGAAAATTGTGTTTCTGACAGTCTACTGAAATCTGAATGCTGAGTGTTGTTCAAAGCTGAGAACAGAGTTTTTGGGCTCTGAATGACTCCAAAAACCTTTTCAGGCATTCTCCTTTAAATTGAATGCTGAGCGATGTTGAAAACGTGGGAATCATGTTTTTGCGCTCTGAAAGTGTTGAAAACCGTGTTTCTGGCAATATAGTTGAAACTGCACGCTGAATGATGTTAAAACCCGGGAATCGTGTTTTTGCGTTCTGAAAGTGTCGAAAACAGCGTTTCTGATGCACTTCTGGAAAATGAATGCTGTGTGTTGTTCAAAGCTGGGAACAGAGTTTTTGGGCTTGGAGAGTGTGAAAATTGTGTTTCTGACAGTCTACTGAAATCTGAATGCTGAGTGTTGTTCAAAGCTGAGAACAGAGTTTTTGGGCTCTGAGTGACTCCAAAAACCTTTCCAGGCATTCTCCTTTAAATTGAATGCTGAGCGATGTTGAAAACGTGGGAATCGTGTTTTTGCGCTCTGAAAGTGTTGAAAACTGTGTTTCTGGCAATATAGTTGAAACTGCACGCTGAATGATGTTAAAACCCGGGAATCGCGTTTTTACGTTGTGAAAGTGTCGAAAACGGCGTTTCTGATGCACTTCTTTAAAATGAATGCTGTGTGTTGTTCAATGCTGGGAACAGAGTTTTTGGGCTTGGAGAGTGTGAAAATTGTGTTTCTGGCAGTCTACTGAAATCTGAATGCTGAGTGTTGTTCAAAGCTGAGAACAGAGTTTTTGGGCTCTGAGAGACTCCAAAAACCTTTTCAGGCATTCCCCTTTAAATTGAATGCTGAGCGATGTTGAAAACGTGAGAATCGTGTTTTTGCGCTCTGAAAGTGTTGAAAACCGTGTTTCTGGCAATATAGTTGAAAATGCACGTTGAATGATGTTAAAACCCAGGAATAGCGTTTTTGCGCTCTGAAAGAGTCGAAAACAGGGTTTCTCGCAATATCATTGAAACTGCACGCTGAATGATTTTAAAACCCGGGAATCGCGTTTTTGCCTTGTGAAAGTGTAGAAAACGGCGTTTCTGATGCACTTCTGGAAAATGAATGCTGTGTGTTGTTCAAAGCTGGGAACAGAGTTTTTGGGCTTGGAGAGTGTGAAAATTGTATTTCTGACAGTCTACTGAAATCTGAATGCTGAGTGTTGTTCAAAGCTGAGAACAGAGTTTTTGGGCTCTGAATGACTCCAAAAACCTTTTCAGGCATTCTCCTTTAAATTGAATGCTGAGCGATGTTGAAAACGTGGGAATCGTGTTTTTGCGCTCTGAAAGTGTTGAAAACCGTGTTTCTGGCAATATAGTTGAAACTGCACGCTGAATGATGTTAAAACCCGGGAATCGTGTTTTTGCGTTGTGAAAGTGTCGAAAACTGCGTTTCTGATGCACTTCTGGAAAATGAATGCTGTGTGTTGTTCAAAGCTGGGAACAGAGTTTTTGGGCTTGGAGAGTGTGAAAATTGTGTTTCTGACAGTCTACTGAAATCTGAATGCTGAGTGTTGTTCAAAGCTGAGAACAGAGTTTTTGGGCTCTGAGTGACTCCAAAAACCTTTCCAGGCATTCTCCTTTAAATTGAATGCTGAGCGATGTTGAAAACGTGGGAATCGTGTTTTTGCGCTCTGAAAGTGTTGAAAACTGTGTTTCTGGCAATATAGTTGAAACTGCACGCTGAATGATGTTAAAACCCGGGAATCGCGTTTTTACGTTGTGAAAGTGTCGAAAACGGCGTTTCTGATGCACTTCTTTAAAATGAATGCTGTGTGTTGTTCAATGCTGGGAACAGAGTTTTTGGGCTTGGAGAGTGTGAAAATTGTGTTTCTGGCAGTCTACTGAAATCTGAATGCTGAGTGTTGTTCAAAGCTGAGAACAGAGTTTTTGGGCTCTGAGAGACTCCAAAAACCTTTTCAGGCATTCCCATTTAAATTGAATGCTGAGCGATGTTGAAAACGTGAGAATCGTGTTTTTGCGCTCTGAAAGTGTTGAAAACCGTGTTTCTGGCAATATAGTTGAAAATGCACGTTGAATGATGTTAAAACCCAGGAATAGCGTTTTTGCGCTCTGAAAGAGTCGAAAACAGGGTTTCTCGCAATATCATTGAAACTGCACGCTGAATGATTTTAAAACCCGGGAATCGCGTTTTTGCCTTGTGAAAGTGTAGAAAACGGCGTTTCTGATGCACTTCTGGAAAATGAATGCTGTGTGTTGTTCAAAGCTGGGAACAGAGTTTTTGGGCTTGGAGAGTGTGAAAATTGTGTTTCTGACAGTCTACTGAAATCTGAATGCTGAGTGTTGTTCAAAGCTGAGAACAGAGTTTTTGGGCTTGGAGAGTGTGAAAATTGTGTTTCTGACAGTCTACTGAAATCTGAATGCTGAGTGTTGTTCAAAGCTGAGAACAGAGTTTTTGGGCTCTGAGTGACTCCAAAAACCTTTTCAGGCATTCTCATTTAAATTGAATGCTGAGCGATGTTGAAAACGTGGGAATCGTGTTTTTGCGCTCTGAAAGTGTTGAAAACCGTGTTTCTGGCAATATAGTTGAAAATGCACGTTGAATGATGTTAAAACCCAGGAATAGCGTTTTTGCGCTCTGAAAGTGTCGAAAACAGCTTTTCTGATGCACTTCTGGAAAATGAGTGCAGTGTGTTGTTCAAAGCTGGGAACAGAGTTTTTGGGCTTGGAGAGTGTGAAAATTGTGTTTCTGACAGTCTACTGAAATCTGAATGCTGAGTGTTGTTCAAAGCTGAGAACAGAGTTTTTGGGCTTGGAGAGTGTGAAAATTGTGTTTCTGACAGTCTACTGAAATCTGAATGCTGAGTGTTGTTCAAAGCTGAGAACAGAGTTTTTGGGCTCTGAGTGACTCCAAAAACCTTTCCAGGCATTCTCCTTTAAATTGAATGCTGAGCGATGTTGAAAACGTGGGAATCGTGTTTCTGCGCTCTGAAAGTGTTGAAAACCGTGTTTCTGGCAATATAGATGAAACTGCACGCTGAATGATGTTAAAACACAGGAATCGCGTTTTTGCGCTCTGAAAGTGTCGAAAACAGGGTTTCTCGCAATATCATTGAAAGTGCATGCTGAATGATGTTAAAACCCAGGAATCGCGTTTTTGCGCTCTGAAAGTGTCGAAAAGAGCTTTTTTGATGCACTTCTGGAAAATGAGTGCTGTGTGTTGTTCAAAGCTGGGAACAGAGTTTTTGGGCTTGGAGAGGGTGAAAATTGTGTTTCTGACAGTCTACTGAAATCTGAATGCTGAGTATTGTTCAAAGCTGAGAACAGAGTTTTTGGGCTCTGATTGACTCCAAAAACCTTTCCAGGCATTCTCCTTTAAATTGAATGCTGAGCGATGTTGAAAACGTGGGAATCGTGTTTCTGCGCTCTGAAAGTGTTGAAAACCGTGTTTCTGGCAATATAGATGAAACTGCACGTTGAATGATGTTAAAACCCAGGAATCGCGTTTTTGCGCTCTGAAAGTGTCGAAAACAGGGTTTCTCGCAATATCATTGAAACTGCACGCTGAATGATGTTAAAACCCGGGAATCGCGTTTTTGCGTTGTGAAAGTGTAGAAAACGGCGTTTCTGATGCACTTCTGGAAAATGAATGCTGTGTGTTGTTCAAAGCTGGGAACAGAGTTTTTGGGCTTGGAGAGTGTGAAAATTGTGTTTCTGACAGTCTACTGAAATCTGAATGCTGAGTATTGTTCAAAGCTGAGAACAGAGTTTTTGGGCTCTGAGTGACTCCAAAAACCTTTCCAGGCATTCTCCTTTAAATTGAATGCTGAGCGATGTTGAAAACGTGGGAATCGTGTTTTTGCGCTCTGAAAGTGTTGAAAACCGTGTTTCTGGCAATATAGATGAAACTGCACGTTGAATGATGTTAAAACCCAGGAATCGCGTTTTTGCGCTCTGAAAGTGTCGAAAACAGGGTTTCTTGCAATATCATTGAAACTGCACGCTGAATGATGTTAAAACCCGGGAATCGCGTTTTTGCGTTGTGAAAGTGTAGAAAACGGCGTTTCTGATGCACTTCTGGAAAATGAGTGCTGTGTGTTGTTCAAAGCTGGGAACAGAGTTTTTGGGCTTGGAGAGTGTGAAAATTGTGTTTCTGACAGTCTACTGAAATCTGAATGCTGAGTATTGTTCAAAGTTGAGAACAGAGTTTTTGGGCTCTGAGAGACTCCAAAAACCTTTTCAGGCATTCCCCTTTAAATTGAATGCTGAGCGATGTTGAAAACGTGAGAATCGTGTTTTTGCGCTCTGAAAGTGTTGAAAACCGTGTTTCTGGCAATATAGTTGAAAATGCACGTTGAATGATGTTAAAACCCAGGAATAGCGTTTTTGCGCTCTGAAAGAGTCGAAAACAGGGTTTCTCGCAATATCATTGAAACTGCACGCTGAATGATTTTAAAACCCGGGAATCGCGTTTTTGCCTTGTGAAAGTGTAGAAAACGGCGTTTCTGATGCACTTCTGGAAAATGAATGCTGTGTGTTGTTCAAAGCTGGGAACAGAGTTTTTGGGCTTGGAGAGTGTGAAAATTGTGTTTCTGACAGTCTACTGAAATCTGAATGCTGAGTGTTGTTCAAAGCTGAGAACAGAGTTTTTGGGCTCTGAATGACTCCAAAAACCTTTTCAGGCATTCTCCTTTAAATTGAATGCTGAGCGATGTTGAAAACGTGGGAATCGTGTTTTTGCGCTCTGAAAGTGTTGAAAACCGTGTTTCTGGCAATATAGTTGAAACTGCACGCTGAATGATGTTAAAACCCGGGAATCGTGTTTTTGCGTTGTGAAAGTGTCGAAAACTGCGTTTCTGATGCACTTCTGGAAAATGAATGCTGTGTGTTGTTCAAAGCTGGGAACAGAGTTTTTGGGCTTGGAGAGTGTGAAAATTGTGTTTCTGACAGTCTACTGAAATCTGAATGCTGAGTGTTGTTCAAAGCTGAGAACAGAGTTTTTGGGCTCGGAGAGTGTGAAAATTGTGTTTCTGGCAGTCTACTGAAATCTGAATGCTGAGTGTTGTTCAAAGCTGAGAACAGAGTTTTTGGGCTCTGAGTGACTCCAAAAACCTTTTCAGGCATTCTCCTTTAAATTGAATGCTGAGCGATGTTGAAAACGTGGGAATCGTGTTTTTGCGCTCTGAAAGTGTTGAAAACCGTGTTTCTGGCAATATAGTTGAAAATGCACGTTGAATGATGTTAAAACCCAGGAATAGCGTTTTTGCGCTCTGAAAGTGTCGAAAACAGCTTTTCTGATGCACTTCTGGAAAATGAGTGCAGTGTGTTGTTCAAAGCTGGGAACAGAGTTTTTGGGCTTGGAGAGTGTGAAAATTGTGTTTCTGACAGTCTACTGAAATCTGAATGCTGAGTATTGTTCAAAGCTGAGAACAGAGTTTTTGGGCTCTGAGTGACTCCAAAAACCTTTCCAGGCATTCTCCTTTAAATTGAATGCTGAGCGATGTTGAAAACGTGGGAATCGTGTTTCTGCGCTCTGAAAGTGTTGAAAACCGTGTTTCTGGCAATATAGATGAAACTGCACGCTGAATGATGTTAAAACCCAGGAATCGCGTTTTTGCGCTCTGAAAGTGTCGAAAACAGGGTTTCTCGCAATATCATTGAAAGTGCATGCTGAATGATGTTAAAACCCAGGAATCGCGTTTTTGCGCTCTGAAAGTGTCGAAAACAGCTTTTTTGATGCACTTCTGGAAAATGAGTGCTGTGTGTTGTTCAAAGCTGGGAACAGAGTTTTTGGGCTTGGAGAGGGTGAAAATTGTGTTTCTGACAGTCTACTGAAATCTGAATGCTGAGTATTGTTCAAAGCTGAGAACAGAGTTTTTGGGCTCTGAGTGACTCCAAAAACCTTTCCAGGCATTCTCCTTTAAATTGAATGCTGAGCGATGTTGAAAACGTGGGAATCGTGTTTTTGCGCTCTGAAAGTGTTGAAAACCGTGTTTCTGGCAATATAGATGAAACTGCACGTTGAATGATGTTAAAACCCAGGAATCGCGTTTTTGCGCTCTGAAAGTGTCGAAAACAGGGTTTCTCGCAATATCATTGAAACTGCACGCTGAATGATGTTAAAACCCGGGAATCGCGTTTTTGCGTTGTGAAAGTGTAGAAAACGGCGTTTCTGATGCACTTCTGGAAAATGAATGCTGTGTGTTGTTCAAAGCTGGGAACAGAGTTTTTGGGCTTGGAGAGTGTGAAAATTATGTTTCTGACAGTCTACTGAAATCTGAATGCTGAGTATTGTTCAAAGCTGGGAACAGAGTTTTTGGGCTTTGAGAGTGTGAAAATTGTGTTTCTGGCAGTCTACTGAAATCTGAATGCTGAGTATTGTTCAAAGCTGAGAACAGAGTTTTTGGGCTCTGAGTGACTCCAAAAACCTTTCCAGGCATTCTCCTTTAAATTGAATGCTGAGCGATGTTGAAAACGTGGGAATCGTGTTTTTGCGCTCTGAAAGTGTTGAAAACCGTGTTTCTGACAATATAGTTGAAACTGCACGTTGAATGATGTTAAAACCCAGGAATCGTGTTTTTGCGCTCTGAAAGTGTCGAAAACAGGGTTTCTCGCAATATCATTGAAACTGCACGTTGAATGATGTTAAAACCCAGGAATCGCGTTTTTGCGCTCTGAAAGTGTCGAAAACAGCTTTTCTGATGCACTTCTGGAAAATGAATGCTGTGTGTTGTTCAAAGCTGGGAACAGTGTTTTTGGGCTTGGAGAGTGTGAAAATTGTGTTTCTGACAGTCTACTGAAATCTGAATGCTGAGTGTTGTTCAAAGCTGAGAACAGAGTTTTTGGGCTCTGAGTGACTCCAAAAACCTTTTCAGGCATTCTCCTTTAAATTGAATGCTGAGCGATGTTGAAAACGTGGGAATCGTGTTTTTGCGCTCTGAAAGTGTTGAAAACCGTGTTTCTGGCAATATAGTTGAAACTGCACGTTGAATGATGTTAAAACCCGGGAATCGCGTTTTTGCGCTCTGAAAGTGTCGAAAACAGGATTTCTCGCAATATCATTGAAACTGCACGCTGAATGATGTTAAATCCCGGGAATCGCGTTTTTGCGTTGTGAAAGTGTAGAAAACGGCGTTTCTGATGCACTTCTGGAAAATGAATGCTGTGTGTTGTTCAAAGCTGGGAACAGAGTTTTTGGGCTTGGAGAGTGTGAAAATTGTGTTTCTGACAGTCTACTGAAATCTGAATGCTGAGTGTTGTTCAAAGCTGAGAACAGAGTTTTTGGGCTCTGAGTGACTCCAAAAACCTTTCCAGGCATTCTCCTTTAAATTGAATGCTGAGCGATGTTGAAATCGTGGGAATCGTGTTTTTGCGCTCTGAAAGTGTTGAAAACCGTGTTTCTGGCAATATAGTTGAAACTGCACGTTGAATGATGTTAAAACCCAGGAATCGCGTTTTTGCGCTCTGAAAGTGTCGAAAACAGCTTTTCTGATTCACTTCTGGAAAATGAGTGCTGTGTGTTGTTCAAAGCTGGGAACAGAGTTTTTGGGCTTGGAGAGTGTGAAAATTGTGTTTCTGACAGTCTACTGAAATCTGAATGCTGAGTGTTGTTCAAAGCTGAGAACAGAGTTTTTGGGCTCTGAGAGACTCCAAAAACCTTTTCAGGCATTCTCCTTTAAATTGAATGCTGAGCGATGTTGAAAACGTGGGAATCGTGTTTTTGCACTCTGAAAGTGTTGAAAACCGTGTTTCTGGCAATATAGTTGAAACTGCACGTTGAATGATGTTAAAACCCAGGAATCGCGTTTTTGCGCTCTGAAAGTGTCGAAAACAGGGTTTCTCGCAATATCATTGAAACTGCACGTTGAATGATGTTAAAACCCAGGAATCGCGTTTTTGCGCTCTGAAAGTGTCGAAAACAGCGTTTGTGATGCACTTCTGGAACATGAATGCTGTGTTTTGTTCAAAGCTGGGAACAGAGTTTTTGGGCTTGGAGAGTGTGAAAATTGTGTTTCTGACAGTCTACTGAAATCTGAATGCTGAGTGTTGTTCAAAGCTGAGAACAGAGTTTTTGGGCTCTGAGTGACTCCAAAAACCTTTTCAGGCATTCTCCTTTAAATTGAATGCTGAGCGATTTTGAAAACGTGGGAATCGTGTTTTTGCGCTCTGAAAGTGTTGAAAACCGTGTTTCTGGCAATATAGTTGAAACTGCACGTTGAATGATGTTAAAACCCAGGAATCGCGTTTTTGCACTCTGAAAGTGTCGAAAACAGGATTTCTCGCAATATCATTGAAACTGCACGCTGAATGATGTTAAATCCCGGGAATCGCGTTTTTGCGTTGTGAAAGTGTAGAAAACGGCGTTTCTGATGCACTTCTGGAAAATGAATGCTGTGTGTTGTTCAAAGCTGGGAACAGAGTTTTTGGGCTTGGAGAGTGTGAAAATTGTGTTTCTGACAGTCTACTGAAATCTGAATGCTGAGTGTTGTTCAAAGCTGAGAACAGAGTTTTTGGGCTCTGAGTGACTCCAAAAACCTTTCCAGGCATTCTCCTTTAAATTGAATGCTGAGTGATGTTGAAAACGTGGGAATCGTGTTTTTGCGCTCTGAAAGTGTTGAAAACCGTGTTTCTCGCAATATAGTTGAAACTGCACGTTGAATGATGTTAAAACCCAGGAATCGCGTTTTTGCGCTCTGAAAGTGTCGAAAACAGCTTTTCTGATTCACTTCTGGAAAATGAGTGCTGTGTGTTGTTCAAAGCTGGGAACAGAGTTTTTGGGCTTGGAGAGTGTGAAAATTGTGTTTCTGACAGTCTACTGAAATCTGAATGCTGAGTGTTGTTCAAAGCTGAGAACAGAGTTTTTGGGCTCTGAGAGACTCCAAAAACCTTTTCAGGCATTCTCCTTTAAATTGAATGCTGAGCGATGTTGAAAACGTGGGAATCGTGTTTTTGCACTCTGAAAGTGTTGAAAACCGTGTTTCTGGCAATATAGTTGAAAATGCACGTTGAATGATGTTAAAACCCAGGAATCGCGTTTTTGCGCTCTGAAAGTGTCGAAAACAGGGTTTCTCGCAATATCATTGAAACTGCACGTTGAATGATGTTAAAACCCAGGAATCGCGTTTTTGCGCTCTGAAAGTGTCGAAAACAGGGTTTGTGATGCACTTCTGGAAAATGAATGCTGTGTTTTGTTCAAAGCTGGGAACAGAGTTTTTGGGCTTGGAGAGTGTGAAAATTGTGTTTCTGACAGTCTACTGAAATCTGAATGCTGAGTGTTGTTCAAAGCTGAGAACAGAGTTTTTGGGCTCTGAGTGACTCCAAAAACCTTTTCAGGCATTCTCCTTTAAATTGAATGCTGAGCGATTTTGAAAACGTGGGAATCGTGTTTTTGCGCTCTGAAAGTGTTGAAAACCGTGTTTCTGGCAATATAGTTGAAACTGCACGTTGAATGATGTTAAAACCCAGGAATCGCGTTTTTGCGCTCTGAAAGTGTCGAAAACAGGATTTCTCGCAATATCATTGAAACTGCACGCTGAATGATGTTAAAACCCGGGAATCGCGTTTTTGCGTTGTGAAAGTGTAGAAAACGGCGTTTCTGATGCACTTCTGGAAAATGAATGCTGTGTGTTGTTCAAAGCTGGGAACAGAGTTTTTGGGCTTGGAGAGTGTGAAAATTGTGTTTCTGACAGTCTACTGAAATCTGAATGCTGAGTGTTGTTCAAAGCTGAGAACAGAGTTTTTGGGCTCTGAGTGACTCCAAAAACCTTTCCAGGCATTCTCCTTTAAATTGAATGCTGAGTGATGTTGAAAACGTGGGAATCGTGTTTTTGCGCTCTGAAAGTGTTGAAAACCGTGTTTCTGGCAATATAGTTGAAACTGCACGTTGAATGATGTTAAAACCCAGGAATCGCGTTTTTGCGCTCTGAAAGTGTCGAAAACAGCTTTTCTGATGCACTTCTGGAAAATGAGTGCAGTGTGTTGTTCAAAGCTGGGAACAGAGTTTTTGTGCTTGGAGAGTGTGAAAATTGTGTTTCTGACAGTCTACTGAAATCTGAATGCTGAGTATTGTTCAAAGCTGAGAACAGAGTTTTTGGGCTCTGAGTGACTCCAAAAACCTTTCCAGGCATTCTCCTTTAAATTGAATGCTGAGCGATGTTGAAAACGTGGGAATCGTGTTTCTGCGCTCTGAAAGTGTTGAAAACCGTGTTTCTGGCAATATAGATGAAACTGCACGCTGAATGATGTTAAAACCCAGGAATCGCGTTTTTGCGCTCTGAAAGTGTCGAAAACAGGGTTTCTCGCAATATCATTGAAAGTGCATGCTGAATGATGTTAAAACCCAGGAATAGCGTTTTTGCGCTCTGAAAGTGTCGAAAACAGCTTTTTTGATGCACTTCTGGAAAATGAGTGCTGTGTGTTGTTTAAAGCTGGGAACAGAGTTTTTGGGCTTGGAGAGGGTGAAAATTGTGTTTCTGACAGTCTACTGAAATCTGAATGCTGAGTATTGTTCAAAGCTGAGAACAGAGTTTTTGGGCTCTGAGTGACTCCAAAAACCTTTCCAGGCATTCTCCTTTAAATTGAATGCTGAGCGATGTTGAAAACGTGGGAATCGTGTTTCTGCGCTCTGAAAGTGTTGAAAACCGTGTTTCTGGCAATATAGATGAAACTGCACGTTGAATGATGTTAAAACCCAGGAATCGCGTTTTTGCGCTCTGAAAGTGTCGAAAACAGGGTTTCTCGCAATATCATTGAAACTGCACGCTGAATGATGTTAAAACCCGGGAATCGCGTTTTTGCGTTGTGAAAGTGTAGAAAACGGCGTTTCTGATGCACTTCTGGAAAATGAATGCTGTGTGTTGTTCAAAGCTGGGAACAGAGTTTTTGGGCTTGGAGAGTGTGAAAATTGTGTTTCTGACAGTCTACTGAAATCTGAATGCTGAGTATTGTTCAAAGCTGAGAACAGAGTTTTTGGGCTCTGAGTGACTCCAAAAACCTTTCCAGGCATTCTCCTTTAAATTGAATGCTGAGCGATGTTGAAAACGTGGGAATCGTGTTTTTGCGCTCTGAAAGTGTTGAAAACCGTGTTTCTGGCAATATAGATGAAACTGCACGTTGAATGATGTTAAAACCCAGGAATCGCGTTTTTGCGCTCTGAAAGTGTCGAAAACAGGGTTTCTCGCAATATCATTGAAACTGCACGCTGAATGATTTTAAAACCCGGGAATCGCGTTTTTGCGTTGTGAAAGTGTAGAAAACGGCGTTTCTGATGCACTTCTGGAAAATGAGTGCTGTGTGTTGTTCAAAGCTGGGAACAGAGTTTTTGGGCTTGGAGAGGGTGAAAATTGTGTTTCTGACAGTCCACTGAAATCTGAATGCTGAGTATTGTTCAAAGCTGAGAACAGAGTTTTTGGGCTCTGAGAGACTCCAAAAACCTTTTCAGGCATTCCCCTTTAAATTGAATGCTGAGCGATGTTGAAAACGTGAGAATCGTGTTTTTTGCGCTCTGAAAGTGTTGAAAACCGTGTTTCTGGCAATATAGTTGAAAATGCACGTTGAATGATGTTAAAACCCAGGAATAGCGTTTTTGCGCTCTGAAAGAGTCGAAAACAGGGTTTCTCGCAATATTATTGAAACTGCACGCTGAATGATTTTAAAACCCGGGAATCGCGTTTTTGCCTTGTGAAAGTGTAGAAAACGGCGTTTCTGATGCACTTCTGGAAAATGAATGCTGTGTGTTGTTCAAAGCTGGGAACAGAGTTTTTGGGCTTGGAGAGTGTGAAAATTGTGTTTCTGACAGTCTACTGAAATCTGAATGCTGAGTGTTGTTCAAAGCTGAGAACAGAGTTTTTGGGCTCTGAGTGACTCCAAAAACCTTTCCAGGCATTCTCCTTTAAATTGAATGCTGAGCGATGTTGAAAACGTGGGAATCGTGTTTTTGCGCTCTGAAAGTGTTGAAAACCGTGTTTCTGGCAATATAGTTGAAACTGCACGCTGAATGATGTTAAAACCCGGGAATCGTGTTTTTTGCGTTGTGAAAGTGTCGAAAACTGCGTTTCTGATTGTTACGCCGGTGATCGGGGCACAAGCGCGGACCACAGGATGTTCCGGTTCCAGGCGATTATTAGAAAGGGACAGGCAGTTCGTGAATCCAGGGACAGGCAGGGTTCAAAACACAGGGAGGCAATCCGGGGGCAAATCCAAAGACGGGAGTCAGGGAGAACAGGGTCCGGAATCAGGCAGGTGGGTGGCAGCGATCAGATCAAAACGGCAGGCAGGAATCGTGGTCAGGAAACAGGCAGGATCGGCAATGAAGAAGTAAATCACAAAAACAAGCGCGGGGACGAGACAGGTGAAACACACTGCAACGAACTAGCAACGAGACAGAGAAACGAGGGGAAGATATAGGGCTGGGGTAACGAGGAGATGGGAAGCAGGTGAGCAGGCAGGCAAGTGCAGGCAATGAGGGAATAAGGTGGGCGGGGACCCGGCGGGGAGCCGGGCGGGGCAGGAACACAAGGGAAACAAAAGCACACGGACAGGGAAAACAAAAACACCGCGGCTTAAGGGGGCGGAGCCCTGACACTGATGCACTTCTGGAAAATGAATGCTGTGTGTTGTTCAAAGCTGGGAACAGAGTTTTTGGGCTTGGAGGGTGTGAAAATTGTGTTTCTGACAGTCTACTGAAATCTGAATGCTGAGTGTTGTTCAAAGCTGAGAACAGAGTTTTTGGGCTCTGAGTGACTCCAAAAACCTTTCCAGGCATTCTCCTTTAAATTGAATGCTGAGCGATGTTGAAAACGTGGGAATCGTGTTTTTGCGCTCTGAAAGTGTTGAAAACTGTGTTTCTGGCAATATAGTTGAAACTGCACGCTGAATGATGTTAAAACCCGGGAATCGCGTTTTTACGTTGTGAAAGTGTCGAAAACGGCGTTTCTGATGCACTTCTTTAAAATGAATGCTGTGTGTTGCTCAATGCTGGGAACAGAGTTTTTGGGCTTGGAGAGTGTGAAAATTGTGTTTCTGGCAGTCTACTGAAATCTGAATGCTGAGTGTTGTTCAAAGCTGAGAACAGAGTTTTTGGGCTCTGAGAGACTCCAAAAACCTTTTCAGGCATTCCCCTTTAAATTGAATGCTGAGCGATGTTGAAAACGTGAGAATCGTGTTTTTGCGCTCTGAAAGTGTTGAAAACCGTGTTTCTGGCAATATAGTTGAAAATGCACGTTGAATGATGTTAAAACCCAGGAATAGCGTTTTTGCGCTCTGAAAGAGTCGAAAACAGGGTTTCTCGCAATATCATTGAAACTGCACGCTGAATGATTTTAAAACCCGGGAATCGCGTTTTTGCCTTGTGAAAGTGTAGAAAACGGCGTTTCTGATGCACTTCTGGAAAATGAATGCTGTGTGTTGTTCAAAGCTGGGAACAGAGTTTTTGGGCTTGGAGAGTGTGAAAATTGTGTTTCTGACAGTCTACTGAAATCTGAATGCTGAGTGTTGTTCAAAGCTGAGAACAGAGTTTTTGGGCTTGGAGAGTGTGAAAATTGTGTTTCTGACAGTCTACTGAAATCTGAATGCTGAGTGTTGTTCAAAGCTGAGAACAGAGTTTTTGGGCTCTGAGTGACTCCAAAAACCTTTCCAGGCATTCTCCTTTAAATTGAATGCTGAGTGATGTTGAAAACGTGGGAATCGTGTTTTTGCGCTCTGAAAGTGTTGAAAACCGTGTTTCTCGCAATATAGTTGAAACTGCACGTTGAATGATGTTAAAACCCAGGAATCGCGTTTTTGCGCTCTGAAAGTGTCGAAAACAGCGTTTGTGATGCACTTCTGGAACATGAATGCTGTGTTTTGTTCAAAGCTGGGAACAGAGTTTTTGGGCTTGGAGAGTGTGAAAATTGTGTTTCTGACAGTCTACTGAAATCTGAATGCTGAGTGTTGTTCAAAGCTGAGAACAGAGTTTTTGGGCTCTGAGTGACTCCAAAAACCTTTTCAGGCATTCTCCTTTAAATTGAATGCTGAGCGATTTTGAAAACGTGGGAATCGTGTTTTTGCGCTCTGAAAGTGTTGAAAACCGTGTTTCTGGCAATATAGTTGAAACTGCACGTTGAATGATGTTAAAACCCAGGAATCGCGTTTTTGCACTCTGAAAGTGTCGAAAACAGGATTTCTCGCAATATCATTGAAACTGCACGCTGAATGATGTTAAATCCCGGGAATCGCGTTTTTGCGTTGTGAAAGTGTAGAAAACGGCGTTTCTGATGCACTTCTGGAAAATGAATGCTGTGTGTTGTTCAAAGCTGGGAACAGAGTTTTTGGGCTTGGAGAGTGTGAAAATTGTGTTTCTGACAGTCTACTGAAATCTGAATGCTGAGTGTTGTTCAAAGCTGAGAACAGAGTTTTTGGGCTCTGAGTGACTCCAAAAACCTTTCCAGGCATTCTCCTTTAAATTGAATGCTGAGCGATGTTGAAAACGTGGGAATCGTGTTTTTGCGCTATGAAAGTGTTGAAAACCGTGTTTCTGGCAATATAGTTGAAACTGCACGTTGAATGATGTTAAAACCCAGGAATCGCGTTTTTGCGCTCTGAAAGTGTCGAAAACAGCTTTTCTGATGCACTTCTGGAAAATGAGTGCAGTGTGTTGTTCAAAGCTGGGAACAGAGTTTTTGTGCTTGGAGAGTGTGAAAATTGTGTTTCTGACAGTCTACTGAAATCTGAATGCTGAGTATTGTTCAAAGCTGAGAACAGAGTTTTTGGGCTCTGAGTGACTCCAAAAACCTTTCCAGGCATTCTCCTTTAAATTGAATGCTGAGCGATGTTGAAAACGTGGGAATCGTGTTTTTGCGCTCTGAAAGTGTTGAAAACCGTGTTTCTGGCAATATAGATGAAACTGCACGCTGAATGATGTTAAAACCCAGGAATCGCGTTTTTGCGCTCTGAAAGTGTCGAAAACAGGGTTTCTCGCAATATCATTGAAAGTGCATGCTGAATGATGTTAAAACCCAGGAATCGCGTTTTTGCGCTCTGAAAGTGTCGAAAACAGCTTTTTTGATGCACTTCTGGAAAATGAGTGCTGTGTGTTGTTCAAAGCTGGGAACAGAGTTTTTGGGCTTGGAGAGTGTGAAAATTGTGTTTCTGACAGTCTACTGAAATCTGAATGCTGAGTATTGTTCAAAGCTGAGAACAGAGTTTTTGGGCTCTGAGTGACTCCAAAAACCTTTCCAGGCATTCTCCTTTAAATTGAATGCTGAGCGATGTTGAAAACGTGGGAATCGTGTTTCTGCGCTCTGAAAGTGTTGAAAACCGTGTTTCTGGCAATATAGATGAAACTGCACGTTGAATGATGTTAAAACCCAGGAATCGCGTTTTTGCGCTCTGAAAGTGTCGAAAACAGGGTTTCTCGCAATATCATTGAAACTGCACGCTGAATGATGTTAAAACCCGGGAATCGCGTTTTTGCGTTGTGAAAGTGTAGAAAACGGCGTTTCTGATGCACTTCTGGAAAATGAATGCTGTGTGTTGTTCAAAGCTGGGAACAGAGTTTTTGGGCTTGGAGAGTGTGAAAATTGTGTTTCTGACAGTCTACTGAAATCTGAATGCTGAGTATTGTTCAAAGCTGAGAACAGAGTTTTTGGGCTCTGAGTGACTCCAAAAACCTTTCCAGGCATTCTCCTTTAAATTGAATGCTGAGCGATGTTGAAAACGTGGGAATCGTGTTTTTGCGCTCTGAAAGTGTTGAAAACCGTGTTTCTGGCAATATAGATGAAACTGCACGTTGAATGATGTTAAAACCCAGGAATCGCGTTTTTGCGCTCTGAAAGTGTCGAAAACAGGGTTTCTCGCAATATCATTGAAACTGCACGCTGAATGATTTTAAAACCCGGGAATCGCGTTTTTGCGTTGTGAAAGTGTAGAAAACGGCGTTTCTGATGCACTTCTGGAAAATGAGTGCTGTGTGTTGTTCAAAGCTGGGAACAGAGTTTTTGGGCTTGGAGAGGGTGAAAATTGTGTTTCTGACAGTCTACTGAAATCTGAATGCTGAGTATTGTTCAAAGTTGAGAACAGAGTTTTTGGGCTCTGAGAGACTCCAAAAACCTTTTCAGGCATTCCCCTTTAAATTGAATGCTGAGCGATGTTGAAAACGTGAGAATCGTGTTTTTGCGCTCTGAAAGTGTTGAAAACCGTGTTTCTGGCAATATAGTTGAAAATGCACGTTGAATGATGTTAAAACCCAGGAATAGCGTTTTTGCGCTCTGAAAGAGTCGAAAACAGGGTTTCTCGCAATATCATTGAAACTGCACGCTGAATGATTTTAAAACCCGGGAATCGCGTTTTTGCCTTGTGAAAGTGTAGAAAACGGCGTTTCTGATGCACTTCTGGAAAATGAATGCTGTGTGTTGTTCAAAGCTGGGAACAGAGTTTTTGGGCTTGGAGGGTGTGAAAATTGTGTTTCTGACAGTCTACTGAAATCTGAATGCTGAGTGTTGTTCAAAGCTGAGAACAGAGTTTTTGGGCTCTGAGTGACTCCAAAAACCTTTCCAGGCATTCTCCTTTAAATTGAATGCTGAGCGATGTTGAAAACGTGGGAATCGTGTTTTTGCGCTCTGAAAGTGTTGAAAACTGTGTTTCTGGCAATATAGTTGAAACTGCACGCTGAATGATGTTAAAACCCGGGAATCGCGTTTTTGCGCTCTGAAAGTGTCGAAAACAGCGTTTGTGATGCACTTCTGGAACATGAATGCTGTGTTTTGTTCAAAGCTGGGAACAGAGTTTTTGGGCTTGGAGAGTGTGAAAATTGTGTTTCTGACAGTCTACTGAAATCTGAATGCTGAGTGTTGTTCAAAGCTGAGAACAGAGTTTTTGGGCTCTGAGTGACTCCAAAAACCTTTTCAGGCATTCTCCTTTAAATTGAATGCTGAGCGATTTTGAAAACGTGGGAATCGTGTTTTTGCGCTCTGAAAGTGTTGAAAACCGTGTTTCTGGCAATATAGTTGAAACTGCCCGTTGAATGATGTTAAAACCCAGGAATCGCGTTTTTGCACTCTGAAAGTGTCGAAAACAGGATTTCTCGCAATATCATTGAAACTGCACGCTGAATGATGTTAAATCCCGGGAATCGCGTTTTTGCGTTGTGAAAGTGTAGAAAACGGCGTTTCTGATGCACTTCTGGAAAATGAATGCTGTGTGTTGTTCAAAGCTGGGAACAGAGTTTTTGGGCTTGGAGAGTGTGAAAATTGTGTTTCTGACAGTCTACTGAAATCTGAATGCTGAGTGTTGTTCAAAGCTGAGAACAGAGTTTTTGGGCTCTGAGTGACTCCAAAAACCTTTCCAGGCATTCTCCTTTAAATTGAATGCTGAGTGATGTTGAAAACGTGGGAATCGTGTTTTTGCGCTATGAAAGTGTTGAAAACCGTGTTTCTGGCAATATAGTTGAAACTGCACGTTGAATGATGTTAAAACCCAGGAATCGCGTTTTTGCGCTCTGAAAGTGTCGAAAACAGCTTTTCTGATGCACTTCTGGAAAATGAGTGCAGTGTGTTGTTCAAAGCTGGGAACAGAGTTTTTGTGCTTGGAGAGTGTGAAAATTGTGTTTCTGACAGTCTACTGAAATCTGAATGCTGAGTATTGTTCAAAGCTGAGAACAGAGTTTTTGGGCTCTGAGTGACTCCAAAAACCTTTCCAGGCATTCTCCTTTAAATTGAATGCTGAGCGATGTTGAAAACGTGGGAATCGTGTTTCTGCGCTCTGAAAGTGTTGAAAACCGTGTTTCTGGCAATATAGATGAAACTGCACGCTGAATGATGTTAAAACCCAGGAATCGCGTTTTTGCGCTCTGAAAGTGTCGAAAACAGGGTTTCTCGCAATATCATTGAAAGTGCATGCTGAATGATGTTAAAACCCAGGAATCGCGTTTTTGCGCTCTGAAAGTGTCGAAAACAGCTTTTTTGATGCACTTCTGGAACATGAGTGCTGTGTGTTGTTCAAAGCTGGGAACAGAGTTTTTGGGCTTGGAGAGTGTGAAAATTGTGTTTCTGACAGTCTACTGAAATCTGAATGCTGAGTATTGTTCAAAGCTGAGAACAGAGTTTTTGGGCTCTGAGTGACTCCAAAAACCTTTCCAGGCATTCTCCTTTAAATTGAATGCTGAGCGATGTTGAAAACGTGGGAATCGTGTTTCTGCGCTCTGAAAGTGTTGAAAACCGTGTTTCTGGCAATATAGATGAAACTGCACGTTGAATGATGTTAAAACCCAGGAATCGCGTTTTTGCGCTCTGAAAGTGTCGAAAACAGGGTTTCTCGCAATATCATTGAAACTGCACGCTGAATGATGTTAAAACCCGGGAATCGCGTTTTTGCGTTGTGAAAGTGTAGAAAACGGCGTTTCTGATGCACTTCTGGAAAATGAATGCTGTGTGTTGTTCAAAGCTGGGAACAGAGTTTTTGGGCTTGGAGAGTGTGAAAATTGTGTTTCTGACAGTCTACTGAAATCTGAATGCTGAGTATTGTTCAAAGCTGAGAACAGAGTTTTTGGGCTCTGAGTGACTCCAAAAACCTTTCCAGGCATTCTCCTTTAAATTGAATGCTGAGCGATGTTGAAAACGTGGGAATCGTGTTTTTGCGCTCTGAAAGTGTTGAAAACCGTGTTTCTGGCAATATAGATGAAACTGCACGTTGAATGATGTTAAAACCCAGGAATCGCGTTTTTGCGCTCTGAAAGTGTCGAAAACAGGGTTTCTCGCAATATCATTGAAACTGCACGCTGAATGATTTTAAAACCCGGGAATCGCGTTTTTGCGTTGTGAAAGTGTAGAAAACGGCGTTTCTGATGCACTTCTGGAAAATGAGTGCTGTGTGTTGTTCAAAGCTGGGAACAGAGTTTTTGGGCTTGGAGAGGGTGAAAATTGTGTTTCTGACAGTCTACTGAAATCTGAATGCTGAGTATTGTTCAAAGTTGAGAACAGAGTTTTTGGGCTCTGAGAGACTCCAAAAACCTTTTCAGGCATTCCCTTTAAATTGAATGCTGAGCGATGTTGAAAACGTGAGAATCGTGTTTTTGCGCTCTGAAAGTGTTGAAAACCGTGTTTCTGGCAATATAGTTGAAAATGCACGTTGAATGATGTTAAAACCCAGGAATAGCGTTTTTGCGCTCTGAAAGAGTCGAAAACAGGGTTTCTCGCAATATCATTGAAACTGCACGCTGAATGATTTTAAAACCCGGGAATCGCGTTTTTTGCCTTGTGAAAGTGTAGAAAACGGCGTTTCTGATGCACTTCTGGAAAATGAATGCTGTGTGTTGTTCAAAGCTGGGAACAGAGTTTTTGGGCTTGGAGGGTGTGAAAATTGTGTTTCTGACAGTCTACTGAAATCTGAATGCTGAGTGTTGTTCAAAGCTGAGAACAGAGTTTTTGGGCTCTGAGTGACTCCAAAAACCTTTCCAGGCATTCTCCTTTAAATTGAATGCTGAGCGATGTTGAAAACGTGGGAATCGTGTTTTTGCGCTCTGAAAGTGTTGAAAACTGTGTTTCTGGCAATATAGTTGAAACTGCACGCTGAATGATGTTAAAACCCGGGAATCGCGTTTTTACGTTGTGAAAGTGTCGAAAACGGCGTTTCTGATGCACTTCTTTAAAATGAATGCTGTGTGTTGTTCAATGCTGGGAACAGAGTTTTTGGGCTTGGAGAGTGTGAAAATTGTGTTTCTGACAGTCTACTGAAATCTGAATGCTGAGTGTTGTTCAAAGCTGAGAACAGAGTTTTTGGGCTCTGAGAGACTCCAAAAACCTTTTCAGGCATTCCCCTTTAAATTGAATGCTGAGCGATGTTGAAAACGTGAGAATCGTGTTTTTGCGCTCTGAAAGTGTTGAAAACCGTGTTTCTGGCAATATAGTTGAAAATGCACGTTGAATGATGTTAAAACCCAGGAATAGCGTTTTTGCGCTCTGAAAGAGTCGAAAACAGGGTTTCTCGCAATATCATTGAAACTGCACGCTGAATGATTTTAAAACCCGGGAATCGCGTTTTTGCCTTGTGAAAGTGTAGAAAACGGCGTTTCTGATGCACTTCTGGAAAATGAATGCTGTGTGTTGTTCAAAGCTGGGAACAGAGTTTTTGGGCTTGGAGAGTGTGAAAATTGTGTTTCTGACAGTCTACTGAAATCTGAATGCTGAGTGTTGTTCAAAGCTGAGAACAGAGTTTTTGGGCTTGGAGAGTGTGAAAATTGTGTTTCTGACAGTCTACTGAAATCTGAATGCTGAGTGTTGTTCAAAGCTGAGAACAGAGTTTTTGGGCTCTGAGTGACTCCAAAAACCTTTTCAGGCATTCTCCTTTAAATTGAATGCTGAGCGATGTTGAAAACGTGGGAATCGTGTTTTTGCGCTCTGAAAGTGTTGAAAACCGTGTTTCTGGCAATATAGTTGAAAATGCACGTTGAATGATGTTAAAACCCAGGAATAGCGTTTTTGCGCTCTGAAAGTGTCGAAAACAGCTTTTCTGATGCACTTCTGGAAAATGAGTGCAGTGTGTTGTTCAAAGCTGGGAACAGAGTTTTTGGGCTTGGAGAGTGTGAAAATTGTGTTTCTGACAGTCTACTGAAATCTGAATGCTGAGTATTGTTCAAAGCTGAGAACAGAGTTTTTGGGCTCTGAGTGACTCCAAAAACCTTTCCAGGCATTCTCCTTTAAATTGAATGCTGAGCGATGTTGAAAACGTGGGAATCGTGTTTCTGCGCTCTGAAAGTGTTGAAAACCGTGTTTCTGGCAATATAGATGAAACTGCACGCTGAATGATGTTAAAACCCAGGAATCGCGTTTTTGCGCTCTGAAAGTGTCGAAAACAGGGTTTCTCGCAATATCATTGAAAGTGCATGCTGAATGATGTTAAAACCCAGGAATCGCGTTTTTGCGCTCTGAAAGTGTCGAAAACAGCTTTTTTGATGCACTTCTGGAAAATGAGTGCAGTGTGTTGTTCAAAGCTGGGAACAGAGTTTTTGGGCTTGGAGAGGGTGAAAATTGTGTTTCTGACAGTCTACTGAAATCTGAATGCTGAGTATTGTTCAAAGCTGAGAACAGAGTTTTTGGGCTCTGAGTGACTCCAAAAACCTTTTCAGGCATTCTCCTTTAAATTGAATGCTGAGCGATGTTGAAAACGTGGGAATCGTGTTTCTGCGCTCTGAAAGTGTTGAAAACCGTGTTTCTGGCAATATAGATGAAACTGCACGTTGAATGATGTTAAAACCCAGGAATCGCGTTTTTGCGCTCTGAAAGTGTCGAAAACAGGGTTTCTCGCAATATCATTGAAAATGCACGCTGAATGATGTTAAAACCCGGGAATCGCGTTTTTGCGTTGTGAAAGTGTAGAAAACGGCGTTTCTGATGCACTTCTGGAAAATGAATGCTGTGTGTTGTTCAAAGCTGGGAACAGAGTTTTTGGGCTTGGAGAGTGTGAAAATTGTGTTTCTGACAGTCTACTGAAATCTGAATGCTGAGTATTGTTCAAAGCTGAGAACAGAGTTTTTGGGCTCTGAGTGACTCCAAAAACCTTTCCAGGCATTCTCCTTTAAATTGAATGCTGAGCGATGTTGAAAACGTGGGAATCGTGTTTTTGCGCTCTGAAAGTGTTGAAAACCGTGTTTCTGGCAATATAGATGAAACTGCTCGTTGAATGATGTTAAAACCCAGGAATCGCGTTTTTGCGCTCTGAAAGTGTCGAAAACAGGGTTTCTCGCAATATCATTGAAACTGCACGCTGAATGATGTTAAAACCCGGGAATCGCGTTTTTGCGTTTTGAAAGTGTAGAAAACGGCGTTTCTGATGCACTTCTGGAAAATGAGTGCTGTGTGTTGTTCAAAGCTGGGAACAGAGTTTTTGGGCTTGGAGAGGGTGAAAATTGTGTTTCTGACAGTCTACTGAAATCTGAATGCTGAGTATTGTTCAAAGTTGAGAACAGAGTTTTTGGGCTCTGAGTGACTCCAAAAACCTTTTCAGGCATTCTCCTTTAAATTGAATGCTGAGCGATGTTGAAAACGTGGGAATCGTGTTTTTGCGCTCTGAAAGTGTTGAAAACCGTGTTTCTGGCAATATAGTTGAAACTGCACGCTGAATGATGTTAAAACCCAGGAATCGCGTTTTTGCGCTCTGAAAGTGTCGAAAACAGCTTTTTTGATGCACTTCTGGAAAATGAGTGCTGTGTGTTGTTCAAAGCTGGGAACAGAGTTTTTGGGCTTGGAGAGGGTGAAAATTGTGTTTCTGACAGTCTACTGAAATCTGAATGCTGAGTGTTGTTCAAAGCTGAGAACAGAGTTTTTGGGCTCTGAATGACTCCAAAAACCTTTTCAGGCATTCTCCTTTAAATTGAATGCTGAGCGATGTTGAAAACGTGGGAATCGTGTTTTTGCGCTCTGAAAGTGTTGAAAACCGTGTTTCTGGCAATATAGTTGAAACTGCACGCTGAATGATGTTAAAACCCGGGAATCGTGTTTTTGCGTTGTGAAAGTGTCGAAAACTGCGTTTCTGATGCACTTCTGGAAAATGAATGCTGTGTGTTGTTCAAAGCTGGGAACAGAGTTTTTGGGCTTGGAGAGTGTGAAAATTGTGTTTCTGACAGTCTACTGAAATCTGAATGCTGAGTGTTGTTCAAAGCTGAGAACAGAGTTTTTGGGCTCTGAGTGACTCCAAAAACCTTTCCAGGCATTCTCCTTTAAATTGAATGCTGAGCGATGTTGAAAACGTGGGAATCGTGTTTTTGCGCTCTGAAAGTGTTGAAAACTGTGTTTCTGGCAATATAGTTGAAACTGCACGCTGAATGATGTTAAAACCCGGGAATCGCGTTTTTACGTTGTGAAAGTGTCGAAAACGGCGTTTCTGATGCACTTCTTTAAAATGAATGCTGTGTGTTGTTCAAAGCTGGGAACAGAGTTTTTGGGCTTGGAGAGTGTGAAAATTGTGTTTCTGACAGTCTACTGAAATCTGAATGCTGAGTGTTGTTCAAAGCTGAGAACAGAGTTTTTGGGCTCTGAGTGACTCCAAAAACCTTTTCAGGCATTCTCCTTTAAATTGCATGCTGAGCGATGTTGAAAATGTGGGAATCGTGTTTTTGCGCTCTGAAAGTGTTGAAAACCGTGTTTCTGGCAATATAGTTGAAACTGCACGCTGAATGATGTTAAAACCCAGGAATCGCGTTGTTGCGCTCTGAAAGTGTCAAAAACAGGGTTTCTCGCAATATCATTGAAACTGCACGCTGAATGATGTTAAAACCCGGGAATCGCGTTTTTGCGCTTGTGAAAGTGTAGAAAACGGCGTTTCTGATGCACTTCTGGAAAATGAATGCTGTGTGTTGTTCAAAGCTGGGAACAGAGTTTTTGGGCTTGGAGAGTGTGAAAATTGTGTTTCTGACAGTCTACTGAAATCTGAATGCTGAGTGTTGTTCAAAGCTGAGAACAGAGTTTTTGGGCTCTGAGTGACTCCAAAAACCTTTCCAGGCATTCTCCTTTAAATTGAATGCTGAGCGATGTTGAAAACGTGGGAATCGTGTTTTTGCGCTCTGAAAGTGTTGAAAACCTGTGTTTCTGGCAATATAGTTGAAACTGCACGCTGAATGATGTTAAAACCCGGGAATCGTGTTTTTGCGTTGTGAAAGTGTCGAAAACTGCGTTTCTGATGCACTTCTGGAAAATGAATGCTGTGTGTTGTTCAAAGCTGGGAACAGAGTTTTTGGGCTTGGAGAGTGTGAAAATTGTGTTTCTGACAGTCTACTGAAATCTGAATGCTGAGTGTTGTTCAAAGCTTGAGAACAGAGTTTTTGGCTCTGAGTGACTCCAAAAAACCTTTTCCAGGCATTCTCCTTTAAATTGAATGCTGAGCGATGTTGAAAACGTCGGAATCGTTGTTCTTTGCGCTACTGAAAGTGTTGAAAACCTGTGTTTTTCTGGCAATATAGCTGTGAACTGCACGCTTGACATGATTGGCTTTAAAACCCGGGAATCGCGTTTTTACGCTGCTGAAAGTGTCGGAAAACAGGCGTTTCTGGATTTGCACTCTTAAAATGACAATGCTGTGTGTTCGTTCAATGCTGCGGGAAACAGAGTTCTTGGGCATTGGAGAGTGTGAAAATTGTGTTTTGGCCAGTCTACTGAAATCTGAATGCTGAGTGTTGTTCAAAGCTGAGAACAGAGTTTTTGGGCTCTGAATGACTCCAAAAACCTTTTCAGGCATTCTCCTTTAAATTGAATGCTGAGCGATGTTGAAAACGTGGGAATCGTGTTTTTGCGCTCTGAAAGTGTTGAAAACCGTGTTTCTGGCAATATAGTTGAAACTGCACGCTGAATGATGTTAAAACCCGGGAATCGCGTTTTTACGTTGTGAAAGTGTCGAAAACGGCGTTTCTGATGCACTTCTTAAAATGAATGCTGTGTGTTGTTCAATGCTGGGAACAGAGTTTTTGGGCTTGGAGAGTGTGAAAATTGTGTTTCTGGCAGTCTACTGAAATCTGAATGCTGAGTGTTGTTCAAAGCTGAGAACAGAGTTTTTGGGCTCTGAGTGACTCCAAAAACCCTTTCAGGCATTCCCCTTTAAATTGAATGCTGAGCGATGTTGAAAAACGTGAGAAATCGTGTTTTTGCGCTCTGAAAGTGTTGAAAACCGTGTTTCTGGCAATATAGTTGAAACTGCACGTTGAATGATGTTAAAACCCAGGAATCGCGTTTTTGCGCTCTGAAAGAGTCGAAAACAGGGTTTCTCGCAATATCATTGAAACTGCACGCTGAATGATTTTAAAACCCGGGAATCGCGTTTTTGCGTTGTGAAAGTGTAGAAAACGGCGTTTCTGATGCACTTCTGGAAAATGAATGCTGTGTTGTTCAAAGCTGGGAACAGAGTTTTTGGGCTTGGAGAGTGTGAAAATTGTGTTTCTGACAGTCTACTGAAATCTGAATGCTGAGTGTTGTTCAAAGCTGAGAACAGAGTTTTTGGGCTTGGAGAGTGTGAAAATTGTGTTTCTGGCAGTCTACTGAAATCTGAATGCTGAGTGTTGTTCAAAGCTGAGAACAGAGTTTTTGGGCTCTGAGTGACTCCAAAAACCTTTTCAGGCATTCTCCTTTAAATTGAATGCTGAGCGATGTTGAAAACGTGGGAATCGTGTTTTTGCGCTCTGAAAGTGTTGAAAACCGTGTTTCTGGCAATATAGTTGAAAATGCACGTTGAATGATGTTAAAACCCAGGAATAGCGTTTTTGCGCTCTGAAAGTGTCGAAAACAGCTTTTCTGATGCACTTCTGGAAAATGAGTGCAGTGTGTTGTTCAAAGCTGGGAACAGAGTTTTTGGGCTTGGAGAGTGTGAAAATTGTGTTTCTGGCAGTCTACTGAAATCTGAATGCTGAGTATTGTTCAAAGCTGAGACAGAGTTTTTGGGCTCTGAGTGACTCCAAAAACCTTTCCAGGCATTCTCCTTTAAATTGAATGCTGAGCGATGTTGAAAACGTGGGAATCGTGTTTCTGCGCTCTGAAAGTGTTGAAAACCGTGTTTCTGGCAATATAGATGAAACTGCACGCTGAATGATGTTAAAACCCAGGAATCGCGTTTTTGCGCTCTGAAAGTGTCGAAAACAGGGTTTCTCGCAATATCATTGAAAGTGCATGCTGAATGATGTTTAAAAACCCAGGAATCGCGTTTTTTGCGCTCTGAAAGTGTCGAAAACAGCTTTTTTGATGCACTTCTGGAAAATGAGTGCTGTGTGTTGTTCAAAGCTGGGAACAGAGTTTTTGGGCTTGGAGAGTGAGAAAATTGTGTTTCTGACAGTCTACTGAATACTGAATGCTGAGTGTTGTTCAAAGCTGAGAACAGAGTTTTTGGGCTCTGAGTGACTCCAAAAACCTTTTCAGGCATTCTCCTTTAAATTGAATGCTGAGCGATGTTGAAAACGTGGGAATCGGTTTTTGCGCTCTGAAAGTGTTGAAAACCGTGTTTCTGGCAATATAGTTGAAACTGCACGTTGAATGATGTTAAAACCCAGGAATCGCGTTTTTGCGCTCTGAAAGTGTCGAAAACAGGATTTCTCGCAATATCATTGAAACTGCATGCTGAATGATGTTAAATCCCGGGAATCGCGTTTTTGCGTTGTGAAAGTGTAGAAAACGGCGTTTCTGATGCATTCTGGAAAATGAATGCTGTGTGTTGTTCAAAGCTGGGAACAGAGTTTTTGGGCTTGGAGAGTGTGAAAATTGTGTTTCTGACAGTCTACTGAAATCTGAATGCTGAGTGTTGTTCAAGCTGAGAACAGAGTTTTTTGGGCTCTGAGTGACTCCAAAAACCTTTTCAGGCATTCTCCTTTAAATTGATGCTGAGTGATTTTGAAAACGTGGGAATCGTGTTTTTGCGCTCTGAAAGTGTTGAAAACCGTGTTTCTCGCAATATAGTTGAAACTGCACGTTGAATGATGTTAAACCCAGGATCGCGTTTTTGCGCTCTGAAAGTGTCGAAACAGCTTTTCTGATTCACTTTCTGAAAATGAGTGCTGTGTGTTGTTCAAAGCTGGGAACAGAGTTTTTGGGCTTGGAGAGTGTGAAAATTGTGTTTCTGACAGTCTACTGAAATCTGAATGCTGAGTGTTGTTCAAAGCTGAGAACAGAGTTTTTGG